>NC_056741.1:1638233709-1638423709 GCF_019279795.1 Protopterus annectens | reverse complement strand
CATTCCTCTTTTTACTGGTAAGGTGTGGAAATGAAACCTGTAGCCTTGGTCTATAGTTTGCAAAATCCACTTGTCTCTTGTGATATAGTGCCAATTTTTTGAAAATAAGGCTAACTTTCCGCCTAAGGGTGCTGCTACTTGTTCCCTGGAAGGCGGTGTCAGAGCCAAGTCACTGTGTTTGTCCTGTTGTAGTGGCAGTGGTTGTGTCTGTGCCTCGTTGGCTATTGCCTTGCCACTGGCGTCCTCTGTAGGCACCTCCTCTGGATTGATTTCTGCCTCTGGAACATCTATTCCTGCCTCTCTGAGATTTAGAGGAGTCTGGAAAGGACCAATTTTTGGAAGGCCAGTTCCTGCTAAACCTTGGGGGCTGAACCTGTAAGAAATCTTTAACTGTTTGTACAGATTTTGCCTTCTCTTCCATTTTCTTCATTACTTGCTGGGCAGGAGAACCAAATAGACTGACCTTATCCATAGGAGCATCTAATAGCTTTGCTTTAACATGATCCGGCAAGACCTGTTCTTTCAACCATGCATGCCTTCTTATAACTGTGCCAGTCATGGCTGATCTAAATGAAGCCTCCAGTGCATCATAGCCACATTTTAAAGAATGGTTACTAACCTGCTGAATGTTATTCACCATTTCTAAAACATATTTCTTATCTAAGGAATCATCAGAGGACAGTTTCTTAGTTAACTGATCAAGCATAAACTCTTGGTATTGGATCATATGAAACTGACAGTTCAAAGCTCTAGCTGAGAGAGTAGCAGAGGTGTATACTTTTTTACCCCATCTCTCTAAGGACCTGGATTCCCTTTCAGAAGGGAGAGGGTTTTTCGCTGAGGTCGAAGCTACTGCCTTAGGCCCCTGGGAGATAGTCTCTGGGTCTGCAAGGGGAGCCTTGTATAGGTGGTGATGAGTGTCCGGAACCCTGTAAAACCTATCGGGTTTGGCAGGGGCTGGAGGTAAAGTATCAGGAGCAGTGCAAACATCATTAAATGCATCATCCACAACAGGAAGAACTGGAGGTATAGCTAAGGGCCTATGTTGCGGTAAGTGTAGAAAGGTCCTAAGCCTTTTTCTTGAATCTGAGAAATCTTGTCCCTGCCATTGGAATTGCTCTCTCATGGCATGTAAGGTTTCCCCAAAGGAAAATTCCTCTGGTGGAGAGGCAGAAGGAATAGATTCTTCAGCATCGGAATCTTCATAAGTAGAAAAAGGAGCCTCTGGATGGTCTGTATTGTCTGAATCATCAGAAGAGTCATCTGAGGACAGTGGCTCAGGGGGCTCTGCTCTAGGTCTCTTTTCTGGAGGTTGAGAGGCCCTGTCTGGGTGAGATTGGGATCCCCTTATTAAAGATATGAGATCCTCTGCCAGAGTAAGCATTTGGGAACTGGAACTGGGCCTGTGAGAGGGGGGCTTAACAGGCACAGACTTAGCAGTTTTGGCTGCTTTAGCCCTGGCAAAGGCCTTTATATTCATGGCTGCAGGAGGCCTAGCAGCACCACGTGCTGGGGTAGAGACATCCAAAGGGATGGTGTCCGATAATTCTAGAGAAACCACATTAGTAGGCAAAACTTCAGAGGCCGATTCAACTAGTGTAGCAGGAGCCTCGGTAGTAGTCATGGATTCGGCTGAAGATTGACCCGTTTGCTCGGTTTCGGCCGAAACCGAGACACTCGCGGTTTGCTTAACCGTGGTTTCGGCCGAAACCGCGGACCGCGAGTGTTGGTCTTTTTCTTTGCGTTTTTTAACAATTTGAGAAGTCGGAGGATCCGACGGCATAATGTACGCAAAATCTGAGCCGAAAAACTGTTCAGCAAACTCCGACCGACGCCTAAGCGTTCGTCGGTTGAAGGAAGCACAGGCTAAACAGGCTGCTACGTCGTGGTCTGGGCCTAAACAAGGTAATCAGTAAGAGTGGAAATCTTTATGAGGTATTTGTTTACCACAAGTTAAACAGTTATTCACTTTTTCTGACATCGGCTGAGGCAAGAAAGAGTCCCCAACGGGGTACTTAGCTTTTTAGAAGTCTTCGAAGTAGTATTCGGTAGTAGTAATCTCTGGATCTGACCGACCGGCACTTGCGAACAGCTTCTGCTTCGGGCGCCACGCGGCAAGAAAGACTGAGGAAAATGGCGTCGGCTGATGCCTTTATACCCGAAGACCAGCAGAGATGACGCCGGGTGAAGTGCGACACCAGCCGAGGCCAGACCCAGACTTTGGAATCCGGCCGACCGAAGGGCTGCCTGACGACAGGACAACCCATTTGTTAGGACTGCAGATGCATCCTTGAAGGACATCAACACACATCCACAAACCTACAACACAAACAAGCAGGGGGGCAAGCCCTCTTGCACCCCCATATGGGGGGGCTGCGCCCACCCCCCCACTTATATATACTAACTCCAAGATCGCACAAACAGTAAACAAAAGCAAACACGCACACATACACACACATATCACACAATCAGCACAGTCACATACACACAAACTCCCACCCAAAACCCTTACAAAACACTCACTTACATGATAAAACACCTAAGTCCACACACGGCACCGCATACCATCCACATACAATCCCGGACATTACGTAGCATAAAGCCATAACCGCAAATTCAAGATATTTGAATTCACGATTATGCACTTTCCCTATTTTCAAACTTCGACTTTATAGTCTCGAGATACTGAAATTCGATATTTCAGTATTTCGAGATTATAAAATGTTTCCATATATATGTGTGTGTGTGTGTGTGTGTGTGTGTGTGTGTGTGTGTGTGTGTGTGTGGCTGGTAAATCTGGAGCCAATGAGATGACCAATTATGGTGATACTACTGATAAAGAAATGGATGCATTTTAAAACATTTATATTACAAAGATGTGAAATAAGGGAATTTGGAGGTAATCATGTAATGCAATGCATCTACCTAGAGATGTGTAAAAGGAATTATTAGGAACGTTTAATACACATGGTATCATGCAGGAAATAGTGGCTTTAGTAAGGGACAAGGAGTGTTCTGCTCTAGTGAGGATGCTGGATGACATGTACAAGGCTGAAGATATAAATGGAGATGGTTATAAGCCAGCTGTACTCTAACTGTCAAGATACTTCATAAAAATCAAGTTAGATTTTATGATGATGGCCTTTTAAAGATATGGTATAAAAAGAAAAGGTATGAGAACTAGGTGGCCTGTTGATTTTTTTTAATTGGCAAACTGGGAGAAATGCCCGATGACAGCAGCGGACACGTAACGTAGACTGGAAAGATTTGAGAGTGAAAGACGAATAGACTAAGTAAAATGACTAAGCTAAAAGTACAGTTGTGTACACTTACCATAAATGTAGATGTTCAAGTGTATTCACTGTTCTTGTGGGTTATCCCTGTTGGGTAGCCCTCGATGGCCTGTTCTGGGACTGTTGCTGGTGTCAGGTCATCAGGGCTATAAAGAGTGACAGCCAATGCCATTACATCAGTTTTCCTTGCCCCCGATAACAAGGAGCCCCTGAGAAGATATAGAGATAAGGCAAGAAAGGGGATAAGTGGAAGGGAAATAGGACTGCAACAGTGAATACACTCGAACATCTACATTTATGGTAAGTGTACACAACTGTACTATGTTCTTCATGTTTCACTGTTGCAATCATCCCTTGTGGGAAGATTCCTAAAGCTGAGGAAGTGGGTGGAGGCATGCTGTAGAGGTTATGGGGATGCCAGCCTGCCCTACAGGACTGCAGATGCAAATCCTGCCCTGGTTTTGCAGAATGTAGCCAGATGGTAGTGCTTGGTGAAAGCGTGGATAGATGTCCATGTAGGAGCCTCCAGAATTTCCTTGGTAGGAACCCCCTTCAGAAAGGCTGTGGAGGTAGAGGCTGCTCTTGTGGAATGAGATCTGATGGATTTGGGAGGACTCATTCGAAGGAAGTTATAGCAGAAATGTATGCAATGTGAGATCCACTTCGAAATGGTCTGCTTTGTAATGGGTTTCCCCTCTGCCCCAGGGGCAAATGAAACCAGTAGCTGGTCAGATCTCCTGACTGATTTAGTCCTGTCAAGGTAAAATCTCAGTAGTCTGTGTACATCTAGGGTATGCAGAATTCCTTCTCCCTTATTGATAGGTTTTGGAAAGAAAGTAGGTAGGTGTATGGCCTGGTTGAGGGTTACATCAGAGACCACCTTAGACATAAAGGAGGGGTTGGTTCTTAGAGAGACCCTGTCTGCATGGAAGATGATGAAGGGCTCAGTGGCTATAAGAACCTGAAGCTCAGATACCCTCCTGGCAGAGGTGATGGCTAGTAAGAAAGCAGTTTTCCAAGAAAGAAATTTCAGATCTGTTGAGTATGCTGGCTCAAAAGAAGGTAAAGTCAACTTTTCTAGGACAAAGTTCAGATCCCAGGCAATTGCAGGTGGCCTCCTAGGTGGTCTGATGTTAACCACACCTCTGAGGAACTGTTTCAAGAGGTGTTGAGAGAACAAGGGCTGCTCCGCCTGGACACAGGCTGAGATGGCCGAAGCATGAACCTTGATAGAGGAGTAAGACAAGCCCTTTTCTAGAAGTTCTGCCAGGTAGTCCAGAACCAGTGATAGAAAGGCATGGGTGCTGTATGCACGTCTGCTGTTGCACCAGCACGTGAATCTTTTCTATTTTGCAGAATATGATTTTCTGGTGCTGGGTCTACGGGCCTCCTTAATAATGTCTAACACTTGTCTGCTGAGGGCTGAAGTGTCATACTTCTTTGTGAAATCAGTCATGCGGTTAACTTAAGTGTGGCAAGGCCTGGGTGCAGAAGCTTCCCTCTCTGCTGTGTGAGAAGGTTTGTTGTGGGTAGCAGGGGGGTATATGGTCAGACTGAGAAGCAAGGGGTACCAGTGCTGCCTTGGCCAGTCTGGGGAGATGATGATAGATAGCCCATGGTCCTTCCTCTCTGATCTTGAGAAGCACTTTGGGTATAAGGGGCAGTGGGGGGGAAAGAGTAGACAAACAGGCTGCCCCAGTGGAAGGAGAGGGTGTCCACCTTCCAAGCTTCTGGATGAAACTCTCTTGAGCAGAATTTGGTCAGATGGTGGTTCTGGTAGTTTGCAAAAAGGTCTATGTCTAGTTTCCCCCAGATGTGACTGATTTTTATGAAGGTTTCTGTGTTCAATTGCCACTAATGCGGGGGGGGGGGGGTCCAGTAGGTGTTTGCTTAATTGATCTGCCAGGGTGTTTTGTTTCCCTGGAAGGTATTGTGCTATCAGATGCAGTCCCAGATTTGAGTCTGACTGCCAGATTTTCATAGCTAAGCGACACAGGGAGTATGTATACGTGCCCCTCTGCTTGTTGATGTACCACATGACAGTAATGTTGTCGTTCTTTAGCAAAAATACCCCTGGTGACAGGTGTTCTTGGAAGGTTAAGATTGCCCTGTGTACCGCTAGCATCTCCTTCAGGTTGATATGCAGACCCTGAACCTCCTGTTCCCAAAATGCTGGGTTTGCAGGATTCCTTTTGTCAGCTCCCCAAGCCTTATCTGAAGCGTATGTGGCTACGGTTTGGTTGTGTGGGTGAAGGACAAAGGGTAGGTCCTTTTCCAGAGTGCAAGCCTCGGCCCACCATAGGAGCTCCTTCTTTAAGGAAGGAATCAGGGGGCGATGGTGTTCCAGTGACTGAGAGTGCTGGCACCAAAGGTTCCTTAGAAACCACTGAAATTTTCTCGTGCAGTCTGGCAAGGGGTACCAGAGGATGCAGGAGGCCATGTATCCCAGGGAATGCAGGATTTTTCTGGCAGTGAAGTGGGCCTTCTAAGCCAGCTGGGTGAAGTAAGAGTGTAGGAAGGCCTGCTTCTCTGTAGGGAAGAAAGCCATTTGTGCTGAGGTGTCCAGAAGGGTGCCCAGGAAGGTTAGCCTTCGTGTGGGCTGTAGTTGGGACTTTTCCAGGTTGATGGTGAATCCCAGTGAGGTTAGTAGAGTCTGCACAAAGGAGAGGCCCTGCAGGAGTCTTTCCTTGGTTTCCGCCTGGATGAGGCAGTCGTTGAGATAGGGATAAATGTGACTGCCCTTCTGCTTTCAAAATGCAATGACTGGAGCCAAGCATTTGGTAAAAACTCTGGGAGCAGTGGATAAGCCAATGGGCAGAGCAGTCAACTGAAAGTGTTGGGACCCTGCTCTGAATCTTAGGTAACTCCTGCAGGACTGTCTGATAGGGACATGCAGGTAGCCATCCTTCAGATCTAGGGTCACTAACCAAGCTTGAGGTAGCAGCATCGGTAGTAGTTTTTGCAGTGTTAGCATCGTAAATTTTGGAACCAGGAGGGACAGATTCAGAGAGGAGAGGTCTAGGATAAGGTGCCATATGCCCTCTTTTTTGGGAACCAGGAACAGTCTTGAATAAAATCCTTTTCTTGCCCGTTCCTTTGGCACTGGTTCTACAGCACCCTGAGCATGAATCTTTCTGATCTGACGAATAGCTTCTGTCCTCTGATTTGCAGGGACGTCTGAGCAACCCGACCTTTTTGGCTTTTCAATGAAACAGAATCCGTACCCGCTGGTAATAATTTTCAGGACCCATAGATCTGAAGTGATGTCCTGCCAGTTTTCTACGAAGAGGGAAAGTCTTCCTCCTAGTTTTTCTGGTGACCTGAGGGGCAGAGGAGAGGGGAGACAGTCACTGAGAGTCCTTGAAAAAATGAATGGGCTTAGAACTCCCTTGCCAAGGGGCAGCAGTGGACCACTGTCTGGTTCTTTGTTGGTTGTGGGACTGGTGGTCTAGGGGTTCTGTCTCTGCGTCCCTTCCTCTAGACTGGTTTTGTCTGTGAAGGAAAGGACCAGTGTTTAGTGGGGAAGTTTCTGCTTAACCTGGGAGGCTGCACCTGTAAGAAGTCCTTGACAATTTGCATGGACTTGGCTTTGTCCTCCATTTTCTTAATAACTTCCTCTGCTTTAAGTCCAAACAACTGGTCCTTATCCAAAGGGCTGTTTAACATTTTGGACTGAACTTGGTCAGGTAAAGTTTGCTCCCTAAACCATGCATATCTTCTGATCACTGAGCCTGTAACTGCAGCTGTGGCATCAAAACCACAATACAAGGAGTGTTTGGCTACCTGAGAGCTGGACTGTATGAGGTCAGTTAATTCTCTGGTAGTAGAATTGTCAGGAATGGAAGTTAACTTTTGTTTTATTAGATCGAGAACATTTTGCTGGAATTGGCAGTTCAAGACTCTTACAGCTAAAGTGGCTAAGGTGTATACCTTTTTTCTCATTCTGTCTAAAGTTCGGCTTTCTTTGTCAGCTGGAATGGGATTCTTGAAAGAACTAGCCCTAGCTCCCTTAGGGCCTTGAGCAATGACTTCAGGGTCTGCAGTAAGGTTTTTAAAAATATATTTGTGAGTGTCTTGCACCCTGTAATATCTGTCTGGCTTCCTGGGTGGGGGAAAGGGAAGATTCTAGAAAAACATCCTCTACTACATCCAGGATAGGAGCAATGGCCAGAGGCTTGTGCTGAGGCAGGTCAAGGAACTCTCTCAGTCTCTTCTTAGACTGAGGGTAATCTTGAGCCCCTCATTGAAAGTTTTCTCTGAGGGAGTTTAAGGTAAGTCAGAAAGGTCCGGGGGGGGGGGGGTCATCAGAGTCCTCAAATGCTGCAAAGGGTGGGTCTTCCATGTTTGACTCCTCAAGAACAGAATCCACTGATTCCTGGTCAGAGGGGACCTCAGGGGAGGTATCCCTTTTTCCTTTGGGTGGAGTGAGAGGATGAGGCTGGCTTCCCCTGATAAGAGTCATCAAGTCTTCTGCCACTCTGAGCAGTTGTTGCGACTGAGGGGCAGGCTGGCTGATTGTAGGTCAGTGGCTGGGTCCTTGGGGAGGAACCTTCTTGGGGGTAGTCTTAGGCTTGGGCCTGGACAGGTTGGTAGTCTTGTACAAGGTTAACTTAACCGGCAGCATTGTTGTCGGTCTAAGCCTGGGTT
The DNA here is from genome assembly GCF_019279795.1 of Protopterus annectens. Taxonomy (NCBI): domain Eukaryota; kingdom Metazoa; phylum Chordata; order Ceratodontiformes; family Protopteridae; genus Protopterus; species Protopterus annectens. The sequence goes on along the minus strand of NC_056741.1, from coordinate 1,638,415,769 downwards.
CGGTCGTCGGAGGTGTCTCAGTGGAAGCCGGTGCCTGCAAAGCAGCTCTGGACCCAACTGTGTGAGAAAGAGTCGACATACCGGCAGGTGGTGATGGATCCGGCGGCGTACCAGACTCAGAATGGTTTTCAGTAGAGGCCTGTGACAGTTCCTCGGCTGGCATCAAGGGCTGCGAATGTGCCTCATTGAGTTCAGCGGTAGCACTGAGTTGTAAAATACCAGACTTATAACCAGAGTCATCAGAGGGCCTAACTTTTTGAGGGCTATCCTTCGGATTGACTGACCAACACCATTTTGCGGTGAGAAAAATGAGAAGTTGTGTACCTACCATAACGTTCCATGCTAGTTGTCTTCTTCTCGCCTTCTTTCTTGCTGGATGGGTTCGGAGCCGATCCTCGGCTCCGACTCGGCCTATACTAAAGCTCAAGAGCTATTTTTACCGGCTCGAGGCTACCCTATATCCCACAATGCTAGGCGCTAGCTACCCAGATCTCGTTTGATAGCTGAAACCATAGCAGTTCTGATCTCCAAAATAAGGAGAAGAGGAAACCTCACTCGTAAGTCACCTAGACCTATAGCTACCAGTAAAAGATAGCCAAGGGGGCTAATACTGAGGCAGAAAGAAGATCCCCAAGGATCCTTAGGTCTGTCCAGGCTAGGGGGATGGGGGTGGGACGCAAGAAAGAAGGCGAGAAGAAGACAACTAACATGGAACGTTATGGTAGGTACATAACTTCTCAATGTTAAGTTGTCAATCTCGCCTTCATTCTTGCTGGATGGGACCGCATCCCTAGCACCTTAACCCTGGGTGGCTCATCAGAACAGACTCTTGAGAAAGTACAGTTGTGTACACCTACCATAAATGTAGATGTTCGAGTGTCTTCACTGTTGCAGTCATAACTGTAGGGTGCTCCTGCCGGCAGGCAGCCCGAGGTCGGCCAGAATCCCAAAGTCTGGGTCCGGCGTCGGCTGTACAAGCTAGTACCCTGACGTCAGTACGCTTTGGTACATAGACCTCAGCTGACGCCATCTTCTCCAGCCTTTCTTGCCCTAGATGTCAGAAGTCCCCAACAAAACAAAAATGAATCCAACAAGGAAACACAAATACACCACAAAAAAGGAAAAGGGAGAAAAAGAGGGGATAGGAGGGAGGCGAACCCCGACTGCAACAGTGAAGACACTCGAACATCTACATTTATGGTAGGTGTACACAACTGTACTATGTTCTTCGTGTTTCACTGTTGCAGTCATAACTGTAGGGTGGAATCCCAAAGCAGTGTAAAAGGGGAGGAGGCTTTAGATAGAAGAAGGGGAGGCAAGAATACCCTGCAAAACAGCAGAGGCAAAGCCTGCCCTGGTCTTAGAAAACAGAGGGAGATTGTAGTGCTTGGAAAAAGTATGCACAGAACTCCAAGTGGCAGCTTCCAAGATATCCTTGGTAGGGACTCCTCTGAGGAAAGCTGTAGAAGTGGCAGCTGCTCTAGTAGAATGACTTCTAATGGTACCTAGAAACTGTTTCCCATGATGAGTGTAACAAAATCTGATTCCATAAGCAATCCATTTGGAAATTGTTTAGAAATAGGTTTTCCAAGAGAACTGGAGGCAAAAGAAACAAACAATTGATTAGACTTTCTGAACTCTTTAGTCTTGTCCAGGTAAAATCGTAACTGTCTGTACACATCTAATGAATGCAAAATCCTTTCCCCTTTATTTTGAGGGTTTGGAAAGAAAGTAGGAAGGTGAATTGTCTGATTTAAAGCCACTTTCGAAATCACCTTAGGCATGAAAGTAGGATTGGTCCTCAAGGATACTCTGTCCTGATGGAAAATAAGGTATGGTTCCACAGCCATGAGAGCTTGCAACTCTGAGACCCTTCTGGCAGAGGTCAATGCTAATAAAAGAACAGTCTTCCAAGATAAAAACTTAATATCTGAAGATGCAGCAGGCTCAAAAGGAGGCAAAGTAAGTTTTTCTAAAACATAATTAAGATCCCAGGCAGGGACAGGAGGGGTCCTGGGAGGCCGCAAATTTTTAGCCCCTCTCAAGAATTGCTTCACCAAAGGATGAGAAAAAACAGGAGGATCAGAACTGAAATGAGCAGAAATAGCAGAAGCATGAATCTTAATGGAAGAAAAGGAAAGTCCTTTAGATAAAAGTTCCGAAAGGTAAAGCAAAACAGAAGAGAGATCAGGTACCAGAGGATCCGAGCCTTGGTCCTGCATCCAAATACAAAACCTCTTCCATTTAGAGGCATAGGATTTCCTAGTGCTAGGCCGTCTAGCTTCCAGAAGAACATCCAAAACTTGTTTGGGAAGACTAGAGGAAATCAAATTCCTTTGAAGAGCCAAGCTGCCAGGCAAAGGGTCTTGAGATTGGAATGTAGCAACTGACCCTGATGCTGGGACAGAAGCGAAGAGTTCAGAGGGAGAATCCAAGGAGGCCCCAAGAACAGGTGCTTTAAAGTTGGATACCAAAACTGTCGAGGCCAATTTGGAGCAATCAAGATGAGGAACTTGGGCTTGTCCTGTTTTATCTTCAGTAATACCCGAGGTAGTAGAGGAAGAGGAGGGAAGGCATATCCTGAAAGGCTTCTCCAGCTGAAGGACAGGGCATCCACTCTCCAAGCTGTTTTGTGGAAGGACCTGGTGCAAAAGCGAGGCAGCTGATGATTGAGATGGGATGCAAACAGATCTATCTGGGGACATCCCCAAACTGCAGTAATCCTGTTGAATAAGTTGGTGTCTAGCATCCATTCGTGAGGATCTGAAATGTTTCTGCTCAGGCTGTCTGCTAAGAGATTCTGTTCCCCTGGAATGAATTGAGCCTGGAGATGTAGATTCAAATTTAGAGCTGTGTCCCATAAAGCCATAGCTAGTCTGCAAAGGGGGTATGAATGAGAACCCCTGCTTGTTGATGTACCACATGACCGTGGTGTTGTCTGTGAATTAGCAGAGGCCCTGGTTGCAAAAGGTTCTTGAAGGCTAGAAGGGCATTTTGAACCGCCAACATTTCCTTCAGATTGATGTGCCAGTGAAGATGGTCCTTTGTCCAGGTTCCCTGCTGGCAATTGTCTAGAAAGTGTGCTCGCAAGCATAATCCGAGGCGTCCGTGGTTAGGATTTGAGTAGGTTGAGGTAGACGAAAAGGCTTTCCTTCGTTTAAAGCGCATACCCTGGACCACCAGAGGAACTCCCTCTGAAGGCAGGGGATCAGAGGAATCAGAATATCCAGATCGTGGTAATGCTGTGACCATACACTTTTCAGATACCATTGAAGCTTTCTCATATGAAGCCTTGCGTTTGGAATCAACAGAATGCAGGAAGCCATGTAGCCCAGAGCCTGCAGGAATTTCCTTGCAGTGAGCTGAGATAGAGTTGCTAAGGTGCTGAAAGTAGAAGCCAACTGAGTTTGTTTTTCTGGAGTGAGGAAGGCCCTTTGTAAGGTTGTATTTAAGAGGGCTCCCAAGAATACCATTTGTTGAGAAGGGATCAAATGTGACTTTTTTGTGTTCACTGAGAATCCCAGTAGGAGGAGAAGACGTTGAACAAAGTCCAGATGTTGAAGTAGAAGATCTTTGCTGTCTGCCTGAATAAGGCAGTTGTCCAAATAGGGGTAAATCTGTATCCCCTGAAGTCTGCAGTAAGCCACTACTGGTGCCAGGCACTTGGTAAAGACTCTGGGTGCAGTAGATAAACCAAAGGGCAGTACAGAGACTTGAAAGTGCCTCGAACCTGCCTTGAACCTGAGGAATTTCCTGCGTTCCTGCCTGATGGGAATGTGTAAGTAGGCTTCCTTTAAGTCCAATGTCACCATCCAGGCGTCCTGAGAGAGCATTGGAATTAGTTGCTGCAGAGTAAGCATCTTGAATTTTGGAATTTCCAAAAAGGTGTTTAACACAGAAAGGTCCAGAATAGGTCTCCATGAGTTTTGTTTTCTTGGAACCAGAAACAGTCTTGAATAAAAACCTTTTCCCATCTCCGAGAGTGGAACAGGCTCTATGGCTCTCATGGCCAGAAGAGCATCCACTTGATTTAAGGCCTATGACCATTGATGTTTTGGCAGATCTGGCCAACCGTGAGCCCTTGGCAAAGTGTGAAAGTGGAATTTGTAACCCTTTAAAATCACGCCCAATACCCATCTGTCCTGGGTAATATGAGTCCAATTTCTGTAAAAGAGACAGTTTTCCTCCGAGAGGGGCATCCAGGTGAAGGGGTCCTGTAGCCCAACCGAGAGAGTCATTGAGTTTGCTTTCTTTGAGATTGGGATCTGTCTTCTCCCCTTCTAGGTGAAGAAGCAGTCCATTGTCTAGATCTGTAAGAGGCCTGACCTTGACCACGACCTCTGGAGCGTCTATATCTTCCCCTTTGAGGCCTGTCAGACGTGGGAAAGGACCAATTTTTAGAGGGCCAATTCCTGGAAAATCTAGGAGGCTGAACTTGCAAGAAATCTTTTACAGTCTGCATAGACTTTGCCTTTTCTTCCATCTTTTTAATAACTTCCTCAGCCCTGGATCCAAAAAGAACATCATGTTGAACAGGGGCATCTAATAACTTAGCCTTAACCTGTTCAGGTAAACTTTGTTCACGAAACCAGGCATGTCTCCTAATAACAGTACCAGAAGCTGCAGCCCTGCAAGAAGCATCCAAAGCATCAAAACCACAATGTAAACTATGTTTGTTCACTTGTTCAGTAGCATGCAAGACATCCTGAAGTTCCTTATCCTCTGCACAAGCAGGAAGGGAAGCAAGCTTTTGCTTTAAAACAGACAAAAGAAATTGCTGATACTTAAACATATGAAACTGGCAATTTAAAGCCCTTACAGACAGGGTAGCAGAAGTATATACCTTTTTACCCCACCTGTCTAAAGCACGAGAATCCTTCTCAGAGGGAATAGGATTTTTAGAAGTAGCAACCTTAGCAGCCTTAGAGCCCTGAGAAATAGTTTCAGGATCCAGAAGGGTTTTTAAATAAGAATAAATGAGAGTCAGGAACCCTATAAAATCTATCAGGCTTAGAAGGAGCAGGAGGCATGGAATCAGGATTCAAATTAGCCTCAGAAAAAGCATCATCTACAATGTCCAAAACAGGAGGGATAGCTAAAGGCCTATGCTGAGGAAGAAGAAGAAATTCCCTAAGCCTCTTCTTGGAAGCAGAATACTCCTGCCCTTCCCAATGAAAATGTTCCCTCATCTCATGCAAGGTTTCCCCAAAAGAGAAATCCTCAGGTGGAGAGGCCGAGGGTAAAGAGTCCTCAGCATCCGAATCCTCATAAGGAGGAAAGGAATAGTCCTGATCTGAGGAATAAACAGAAGATACAGAAGCCTGGGTCAGAGGAATCCAGAGTAACATCCTGTCGAGGCCTTTTCTCAGGAGGGGGGTGAGAACCCCTAATCATTGTAAGCAAATCTTCAGCCATCTTTAATAATTGCTTCTGTGTCCTGGGAGTAGATTCAGAAGCAGCTTGAGCAGGAACTTTAGACTTAACAGGAGTCTTTGTCTTTGCCTTTGAAATAGTGATGTGAGTAGGCCTGAAACCCCCCTCAGAAGCCGGTACCTGCACAGCGGTTCCGGACCAATCTGAAGGAGCGACGTCCGAAGGTCCTGCAGCAGTTAAAATAGTGGGCCTTGATGGCTCCCCATGGGAGTCCGTATCGGCCATCGGTTCAGAAGTGGCAGACGACAGGGGCTGCAAAAGCGCCTCACTGACGACAGCCGAACCGGACGCTGGCTCCAGCTGCAACGAGTCCTGTTTGGACCTCGGAGGCCTGTCTTTGTCTTTGCGCTTCTTTTGAATTCTGGTAGTGTCCGACGACATTCTATAATTGAAGCGTCTGCCAAAATAATTTAAAGCCCAATCGTACCTGCGCTTGATAGTACGAGAGTTGAACCTGGCACAGAACCGACAACAAGAAACGTCGTGGTCAGGGCCTAAGCAAGGTAGACAGTAAGAGTGGAAATCTTTATGAGGTATTTGTTTCCCACACGCTATACAATTATTAACTTTTTCTGACATCGGAGGAACAAGAAAAAGATTCCCCAATGGGGTACTTAGCTTTGAGAAGAGAAGAACTTCGGACCGACAACAACAAAATACGCTGTTCGAAAATCACCAACCAACGACTTGCGAGCTGCTTTCCACAGCACGGCAAGAAAGACTGGGGAAGATGGCGTCGGCTGAGGGCTATGTACCAAAGCGTACTGACATCAGGGTACTAGCTTGTACAGCCGACGCCGGACCCAGACTTTGGGATTCTGGCCGACCTCGGGCTGCCTGCCGGCAGGAGCACCCTACAGTTATGACTGCAACAGTGAAACACGAAGAACATCGGTGGAACCAAAATTAGCCCAGCTTCGGGAGGCCATGTCTAATTTGTAATGAGAGATAAAGGTATGAGGAGAGGCCCATGTGGCTGCCGCGCAAATGGAATCTATTGGTAATCTAGCCTGAAAAGCTATTGACGTGGCTAATGCTCTAGTTGAGTGAGCCCTGGGCCCTGACGGTAGCTTTTGGCATCTGAGGTCATAAATGAAAGTAATCACAGAGGCCAGCCATCTAGAAAGGGTTACTTTGGAAACTGGAAGGCCTTTCTTCCCTGCCACATAAGATAGGAAGAGCTGCTCAGATTTCCTAGCTTGCTTGGTTCTATCCAGATAGTAACGGAGCTGAAGATGAACGTCCAGAAAATGCAGCTTTTGTTCCGCTCTGTTGGAGTAGTTGGGGAAGAAAACTGGGAGAGCGATAGTCTGGTTTAGGTTTGCCTCAGAAGAAACCCTGGGTAAAAAGGACGGGTTAGTCCTGAGAGACACTCTGTCTTTATAGAAAACTAGATAAGGTGGACGAATGCAAAGGGCATGAAGTTCTGATACTCTTCTCGCAGATGTTATGGCGACTAGAAAAAGAGTCTTCCAAGTGAGCAACTTCAAGGAGCAGGAAGCCGCAGGTTCAAAGGGGGGAAGAATCAAGGAAGTTAGGACCAAATTTAAGTCCCACTGCGGTGGAGGGTCTCTGATTGGGAGCTTAAGCAAAAAGATACCTTTAAGAAAGGTTTTACAAAGCTTATGGGACATGATACTAGAGTCCAAAAAGCCTACATGAAAGTTCGAAATAGCCGCTAACTGTACTCTGATGGTGGAGGAAGAAGACCCTGAGTGAAACAGTTCGGCTAGGAAGTCTAGGACTGATTGGAAAGGGGCAGTAAAAGGATCTATATTTCTAGCTCCTGCCCAGAAGGAAAAACGATTCCACTTGCTGGCATAAATCCTTCAGGTAGATGACTTGAGGGAAGCTATAAGTATGTCACGCACAGAATGGGAAATAAGGGGAAGCCTGGCTAGGGTTGGAATTGGAGCAACCAAGCTGTGAGGTTGAGAGATTGGAGGGAGTGGTGCAGCTGTCCCGACTGATGGGTCAAGAGATCTGGCACTGGGTCCAGATGCCAGGGCTGCCCCAAGAGGTAACTATGCAGGAACGGAAACCATATCTGTCGAGGCCAGTAAGGAGCAATGAGGATCATGGTGGCTCTCAAGGCGGTAGCTTTCTGAATCAACTGAGTGATTAATGGAAAGGGGGGAAAGGCATACAGAAGTCCCCAGGACCAATCGTGGACTAGAGCGTCTCTGGGGGGGTGGCCGGGAAGAGGGAAGAGAGTGAAAAAGTCGTGGCACTTGCTGTTTTGAGGTGTTGCAAAAAGATCGCAGCAAGGTCGACCCCATTTCTGAAAAATTTCTTCCACTACTGCTTATTTGAGAGACCACTCGTGTGGCATGAGAATGGCTCTGCTCAACTTGTCCGCTATGATGTTGGACTTCCCGGGGATGTGCGTTGGTATCAGAAACCGCTGAGAGGAGATTGCCCACTGCCAAAGTCTGAGTGCCTCTCGACATAAGGGATAGGACTTGGTTCTGCCCTGCTTGTTGATGTACCACACTACGGACATATTGTCCGTCTGAACTGCAATAGTCCCGATGGGAAGAGAGTCCAGAAGGGCTTGCAACGCTAAAAGTACTGCTCTCATCTCCAAGACATTTATGCGCAGGTGGCATTCGAAAGTTTGCCATGTGCCCTGGACCATCCTGCCCTGAAAATGCCCTCCCCACCCCCCATCCGACCAGGGAGCATTGTCACCGTGGCGACCGGGGGAGAAGGAACAAGTGGTCTACCCTGAAGGACTTGAGGGGAGACCATCCACTAAGAAAGGTGTTTCTTGCAAGACAGGGTTATTAAGATGTTGTGTGACACTGGAAGCTGTTGAAAGAACTGCTGGGAAAAGAGCATCCACTGAAGGATCTGCATATGAAAGCAAGTTAGGGGAAGTAGTGTAATGGCTGCCGCCATGAGACCTAATACCTTCAGGACAAACCTGGCCTGGATTCTGTTGTTCTGAAGGAGGATGTGAACATGCCTGCGAATATCTAGAACTCTTTGCTCGGTTAGTTTTGCGGAGAGTCGGACTGTGTCCAAGGTGGCGCCTATGAAGGTAATAGACTGAAAAGGTGACAAGGCAAGACTTTTCGAAATTTATGGAGATACCTAGCCCTTTGCAAGTATGAATGGTGTAATCTCTGGAGAGGAGAAGCTGACACCTGGTGGTGGCCGTGAGGAGCCAGTCGTCTAGATATGGAAACACCTGGAATCCTTGACGCCTCAGATGAGCCGTAACCGCTGCCATGCATTTGGTGAACACTCGGGGGGCTGTAGTGAGACCAAAGGGCAGGGCCCTGAACTGGTAGTGACTGGCTCCCAGCCGGAAGCGGAGAAACCTCCTGGAGCGCCTGTGCATCTTGATGTGGTAGTACACATCCTGAAGGTCTACTGAGCACATCCAATTGTCCTGACCCAGAAAGGGTAGAATGGACTGTAGCGTGACCATCCGGAACTTCGTTCTTCTTACAGACTGGTTTAGTCTGCTGAGATCCAATACTGGTCTCCAGTCCCCTGCCCTTTTTGGTACAGAAAAGAACTTGGGAGTAGATTCCGGATCCTTGTTGGTCTGCTGGGACTGGCTGGATGACTCTTTTTGTTAGCAGTTTTGATATTTCTAGTGCTGCTTGTTCCCTTAGACTGGGTGGAACGTCTGGAAAGGGCCCTTTTGGCTGAGTTGGGGTGTGGATAAAGGGAATTTTGTAACCCTTGGATATAATCGACTGTACCCATTTGTCTTGGGTGAGTGAAAGCCAGGCTTCTGGGTACAGTGATAACCTTCCCCCGACTGCCTCCGAAGGCGGACAGACGGGCAGCTTCTCAGGGATGCGGGAAGGGTTCGTCAGAGAGAGACTCTCTGCTACCCTGATTTTGTGGACCTCCTCTGCCTCTAGGATGGCGTCTGTTATTGCCCCCCCCGCCTCTAGAGGGGAACTGACCTCTTGCGTCAGGCGCGACCTCTTGTGGTTTACGGAACCACATCTTCTCACCCTTCTGACCCTTAGGGTATGGTCTAGATGGGGTGGAAAAACGGACTCCCACGGCAGAGAGAGTCTTGCCTTCTTGCTCGCATCGGGTCAAAGTATCCTTCACCTGAGGTCCAAACAAAGCTGAACCGTCAAAGGGGGAGTTAGTGAAGGATGCCTTGAAGGGGTCTGCAAAGTTACAAAGCCGCATCCAGGCGTGACGCCGTAAGGCCACGCCTGTGCCTGCAGCCCTACTCGCTCCATCGGCCGTGTAGGAAATAAGCCGCATGGAGGAGTTGACAATGGAATTCAGGGTTGCCAGCTGGGAGTTGATTTTGTCTTGAGACCCTGCAGCTGTTGGATCCTGTAAGGCCTCACCCACTTCTTTGAGCATGTCTCTTTGAAAGTGGGTGAAATGGCACAGGTAATTCAGCGACCGCATGACAAAGGTCGCTGAAGAAAACATCCGCTTGCCGTACCTATCAATAGTCCTAGACTCCTTGTTAGGAGGATGGACAGGTACTGAAGGATCAGCCAGTTCCTTCTTAGTGGCTGCAACCACCACCATGGCATCAACCGGGACACCCTTGGCTAAAAACTGTTTGTCTGAAGGGGCTGTTATGAATTTTGAAGGCCTCCGTGGGGTAGGTTCCATCGTATCAGGGGCCGTCCAAGCCTTCCGCACCACCACTTCCATGAGGGGGTCAAAGGGCGGAGACACCCAGGAGGTGGAAGGGCGAGAGTCAAACGCCTCTAGGTAAACCGACTCATCCTCAGAAGGATTGAGGGTAGACCAGTTCCCCCTCTGCTTAAGGATCTCAGGGATGTCTGAAAAGGAGACATCCTCAGAGGGGGACCGTGGGGACCCTTCTGACTCATCCAAGTCGGTATCAGATGTAATGGACTTGGGGGAGTCCACATGCTTCCTCTTACATTTCCTCTTCCGAGGGGGTTCCCCTGACAGATCAGGAGAAACCTCGGAAGAGGAGGATATTCCCAATGGGGAAACCTGACGCGTTGGATCTCTACGGTCAGGAATAAGAGGGTGGGTAGAGACCGCAGCAGGCACTACAGAGGAAGGAGCTGAGGGAGCCGACCGTGGAGCAGGCACAGGGGCCAGCAGGCTCCTCATGACTTCAAAGGTGCCTCTATCAGGCAGGGTAGAAGGTTCCCGCTCTGAAGAGATAAGGACCCCTCCCGGCACTGAGAGAGATGGCTCCGAAGCCGATGGGGCCGAACTCACCAGCGCCGAAGCTCGGAGAGGGAGAATGGGGTCGGACAAGGGTCCGACACCACTCGCCCCCTCGGAGCCGACGAGGAAGTCCATACGCCCGGATCCCTCCAAGGATGGGACCATGGAAGAGACTGGAGCCAATGACGGAGCCGAAAGGTGAGGTATCGGCTCCGATGTGTCGATGGCCACGGCTCCCACAAGCTCTGGCTCTGAACTCAAGGGAAGAGTCGGAGGAGGAATCGAAGATGGAGTGGGAATAGCCACTGTCTGTTGAGAAGGGCTATGAAGCATCTGGGCTAGTGCCTGAGACTTAAGTCTACTAACTACCCTCTGAAGGTCATGGTCCGAGAGCCTGGAAGACCTAGAGGAATGGGATCGATGGCTCCGCTCCGAGAGTAAGGGAGACCTCGGAGCCGAATGAACAGATTCCAAGGATGGAGACCTGGACCGTTTACGGCTGGCAGATGGCACCGACACAACTATTGGCGCCGACTGAGTCTTAGAAACATTGGCTCCGGCTCGAGCTGATGTAGAAGACTGCGTTTGAGAAACATCGACTCCAGCCGAAGCCGATGAAGAAGACTGTGTCTTAGAAACATCGGCTCCAGCCGGAGCTGATGTAGAAGCAGTCAGAGCACCCCCAGTCAAAGGCTTTGAACATGGAGCCGACGGCTTGGAAGGCTTTCAAGGCTTCCCCGACGATGACTTGGCTGGGGAACCTTCAGGCTTTAATAAGCCTCTCAAAATTAACTTATTTCTGCGTTCCTGCAGGACTCTTGGACTGAACGCATGACAGACAGAACAAGAGTCCTGCAGGTGCAGAGGGCCCAGGCAATAAACACAAGAAGTGTGACCGTCTGTCAGCGACATTTTCTGACAGCACGAGTCACACTTCTTGAAGCCGGAGACCCTGGTGTCTTTAGACATCCTAATAAGGAACAATAACAAAAATACACACACACACACACAGACACCCCTTAACACAATCTAAGTCAGTCACACGAACAATTTTACCTGACAATTTAAAGAAAAGGGGAATGGGTCCAAAGGCCTAACCTTTTAAACCAAACAATGGGTTAGGATATTAAGGGATTTAAGGGACCGGAAGGAAGTTAAGCTAAGAAGGAAAGCTAATGGGATGGGTACTAACAAAAACTATCTGAAACACTGACTAAAATAGAGAATTTTAAGAATAATTAAATCCAACCTGCAGAGCCGGTAAGAAACGCACCTCGTAGCTGAAGCGGCAAATGAGATCTGGGTACTTAGCGCCCAGCATTGTGGGATATAGGGTAGCCTCTAGCCGGTAAAAATAGCTCTCGAGCTTTAGTATAGGCCGAGTCGGAGCCGAGGATCGGCTCCGAACCCATCCAGCAAGAATGAAGGCGAGATTGACAACTTAACATGACTCGCTAAAATGCTTAGCTACAATTTCTGCTCTTCTTCTTATGGTTCTAGCATTAAACAGGACACAAAACTGGCAACCAGAGACGTCGTGGTCTGGGCCTAAACAAGTGATGGTGTGGGATCTGCTTTTCCACAACTGAGACAATTATTTACTTTCTCTGACATCAGTTAAAAGCAAGAAAAGGTTCCCCAATGGTGTACTTAGTTTTAGACGGTTCCTCTCACTCTGGCAACGGCCGACTGCCACTCGCAAACTTGCTTCTGCTTCTGGCTCTACGTCAAGAAAGACTGATGTAATGGCATTGGCTGTCACTCTTTATAGCCCTGATGATCTGATGTTAGCTACAGTCCCAGAACAGCTGACACAGGAGGGAATCCTTTACTCGGGTATTCAGGCTAGCCAAGGGCTACCCAGCAAGGATAACCCACAAGTGATGTCTGCAACAGTGAAACAGGAAGAACATCCTGACATTCCCTTGATGAGAGAAATCTGATATGATTATTGGAGCCACAGATAATTCACATCCATCTAGAAGCAATATGATTGTAAAGAACTTTTTTGAAGTGGGCAGTGATGGGGAGAAATAGGGAATTATTTGCATGTTTGCAGCATTATACTGCCTAAGAGCAACAGATTAAACATGGCTGTGTTTACTGTTAGAGGTCTAAAAAGGATGTTGAATAGAAGCACCTGCGCAATATGATGTTTGCTCATAAGTGAAAAGGAAATTACTGCAGAGAACGAACAGAAGTATAACTGGCATGAATATGTGCATAACTGACTACAGAATGACTTGTTAAATTAAGTGGTAGACAATAGGGGTTCATTCTTACTGATTTTTTTGTAAGCTGTATAAATTTATTTGAGCAATAATGAGAAAGGTAATGTAAAAAGGTACAAAGCAAGTTCATGGATATGAAAGCATGAGCCTATGTCATATCTTCAGGGAAAATGCTCTGCTGACGAGACAAATGAGATAAGAGACTGTGATATTAGTTGAAATGAACTGTACAACTTTTTTTTGGTCCATCCTTTCTGCCACTATTGCTGGCATGGCCACCATTCCGTGTCTATGTCGATTCTAACAGCTAACTCCTTGACACCCCCCTGACTTATTCCAGTATTGCTGGGGCTGGTTACATATGCACGGCCAACAGGGGCTTTGTACATCTGGGTATCCTTCCAGGGGATGGGGAGTTGGATGTTTCTGTAACATCTGTTTTTCCCTTCCTTGTTGCAATGCAGTTCAGTCTAGAGTGGGTGTACAATGTGAGCAAGAGGCAAATCGACCCGTCTCTACAGCAGTCCAGGCAGGCCTACTTTCCACCCTGCTGACCACACCTGTTCTAGTGATGTCCCTGGCCTCCATCAGACATCACCATCAAAGACACCCATGTACCACTCCCTCCCCAGGATGGGCATACCCATCTCTGCCTGTCACTCTGTTATTTGTTGCCTCTTTTATCCAAGGTACAGAAACCTCAGAATAAGAATTGTACAAAAATGCAAAGAATGTTGGGGCTTGAGGAGGTTTACTCCCCGCAAAAAATGCCCTCTTGCTTTTTATTGTTTCATTTGCTCATAACTCGATAAAGCTCAAGTATGTGTGTTCCATGCATCTGTTTACTTGAACTCTCAGTTAAAATTAATAGCTGGTGGGAAATGCTGATATCGGCTTGGATATTTCAACTCATGTGAGACATATGCACACAACAACCTCTCATTATTGACTTTTTCTTTGTATTAGGATGGACTATCTTTGCTTAGAGACTAGTGTCTAGGTTTCAAAAAGAAAACTAGCGAAGATATTCTGGCAAAGAAGAGCAATCCAACATGTCTCCTTATGCCCCCTGTAAGCTATAAAGAAAGATAGTGTGCACTTGATGGAAAGAATTCTGAATCCTTCCTAGGAAGACAGAGACTGTGAAAGGGCTTTTTTCCTAAGAAAGGAAAGGCTTTCATATCTTTGCTAGTAAACCTGTAGAGTCAAACTGAGACCATATGTCGAAAGCAGAGAATTAGCCAGAAGTGCATTTAGTGTCCAAATGCAAATATCCTATGCACAATCTGAAGTCAGATATGTATAGCTAACAAATGTTCAAGCCTCTCTTGGAATGCTACAATTATAATGGCTCAACACATAGCACTTTTGCATATGGTGTGAGAAGATCAGAAGGCTGTGGGTTCTACTCCATCCTAGGTGGTTGGATTCATTTTCCATTACTGTCTCTGAAGTGCAGTTTTAGAGATGCTGCATTCCTGAGTGTTCCATCCCTCAGGAAGAGATGTTATGCTGAAGTCCCATATGCATCAGTTGGTGGTAGCTTATGCTTATGTAAACAATCCAAAGACACGTATCAAAAAGAATAGGGGAGCTTTAGGTCAATAATATCACGTTTACTTAGACCTTAATGATATACTCAACACAGCTTTTTACAACCTCAACATAAGGAAGCATTAATTCATACCTATGTTACCCCCTCCTTTTATAACATAACCATCTTTAGTCCAGTTTATTACTAAGTCAACATTACTTATTTTATTAAGTGAAAGTTCTTCACACTGTCAGCACTAAATATTCCATACTGCTCCTATTAATTGAATTTGTTTAAGGAGATAGTTCGACTGGGCAGAAAACTACCCCTTTTCAGCAGTGGCTGAGAAGAAAAGCTCCAGAAAAATTCCAACACTGCATAAAAAAACACAGTAAACAGAGACACAGTCAACATATATACAACATTTAAACCTCTCCTGACAATATTTTGTAAATAACTTCACATCTACCTTTAAGCATATTTTCAAATTTCATAAATACAGTCATATACAAATTCAATATTCATAAACATACAAAGGATTACACATCATTAATTTTCTCTCAAACTAATTTTACCCTACTACAGTGCAATCTGGCCTGTGCAAATATTTCTTTTATCCCGCAATTACATAATCTTTTATTATGCTGCGTGTGACACTGCCAGTCCATCTATCTGGAATTTTGTACATAATTCTATGTCATTTGAGAATATTGATATGATTTATACAGAACTGTATATTATGTACTGAGCTTCAAGAATGTAACCACAGCATACTCTGCTGGAACACAGAAGATTCACATGCAAAACTTAAGAATAATCAACGTTAAATTACTTTATATCTGGGCCATAAACAAAAGATGTTATCTCTCACTTTCAGTTCAGTAGCAGACACAATGTCTAGAGCTAGGAGTTTTTGTATTGTCTTGGAGAAAAGTGATTAATAGGTTTCAAATGTAAAAAAGTTTAATTGTTTTACGACTTCCAAGATCGGCAAACATCTGAGAGATGTGTATTTTTAACACAGAGACGTTAAAATTCTATTAGTTTCTGGTTTAGCTTGGGAACTGAAGACAGGTGACAAAAAGTGGTATCATCCAAGCTAACCCAGCAGTAATGTTTGATATTGATTTAAGAACTCTCTCAGAGAGAGACTGTGCATTTTATATTTTGTCTTTCACCTAGAAACATCCACTCATCATCATCTGCACTTGCTTTGCTGTAAGTAAGATATGGGACATAGTAACTTTTTTTAGATATAGTTAGGAATATAGTAAAGATTAGTTTAGATGTCTTCTGTATTTATTCAAGACTGTCCTGCAATGTTGTTTTAAAATATTTCCTGTGATTTTGAATTCTGAAGTAACTGTGTTTATTTTCTGAGTATTGTCTTGTTCTTTTATTATTTATTATTAAATATATTTAAACCTATATTTGTGAGACATATTTAACCTCTTAGAGTACTTGCATATATATTTGGTGACCCTGTACAGGCCACTCCTAATTACCTGGAGCTTGGTTAAAACTACCATTTGGATAATAGTAACATTACAATGTAAGCTTGAACACCCTTTGTAAGGGCCTTACAGTAGCTGATAAGTATGGGTTGGTGGCACTGGAAACTACCTTACAGTCTGGACAGAAGGGGCATGGCTAATAAACCTGTGCCAGCCTTCCACAGGTGTGTGTGTCTGTTTGTATATAAATCAAATCTCAAAGTGTGTGTGTGTGTGTGTGTGTGTGTGTGTGTGTGTGTGTGTGTGTGTGTGTGTGTGTGTGTGAGCTACTTGGGCAGGGACATGAAGCGCTGGTTGGAAAGACAGGGTGCTGGAGGTCTTGGCTTGGCCCCCTCAGCTGAGATCCTAACCCTATAGCTGTGCCAGTGGGGAGTCTTACTGGGAATCTGGAGAAAGAGGGAGAAACCAGCCCCATACTGACTGTGATCTCTGTGTGCTCTTAAGGGAAATTGTACTTTACTCTGTGTGTACTTATCATCCTCTCATTGTGTACGTCCCTAATTGTTGCCAGTGGTGAGGATTGAGGCTCCTTGATTACTGGGTCAGTGCAGGTGTGTCACAGTATGTTTCATACTTCTCTCTCTTCTAGTAATTTAACTTCAATCTCCACAAAAAAAAAAAACAACAAAAAAAAAAAAAAACACACTATCCCTTCAGATCTTTCCATCTCCCCCGTTAATGCTCTTATATCTTCTACTCTCACGCTCTCTCACATGGTAAGTACAATAAACTTTCCTTTTCCATAATACCTTTATGCCACAAATTTGTATTAGTCCCAAATGTGCCTCACTGTAATTATAATGAAGTGAAACTTATTAACATACTTGTTTATCTCACTGTTATCATGGATTTTATCCTTTTTTACTTCCTGCTATACTCCCAGTACATTGTAATATTTTTTTCAACTTTCGATCTTAACGAAAAGAAATTCAGTGAAGGCAAACTACTGGGCTTAATAATTCCAGTCCTTCATCTTCCTTCTTAACATACACCACCCTTATTACTACTGGTTCCAACCTCCTTCCTCATATATTGGAGGAATTTCCTCATTGTCCTGGTCAAATTTCCCCTAGTTAATATGAATACCACATCGGGTATCCTGTGAAAGAGGCCACTGGCCTATAGGGACTAACCCATTTAACAAAAAAAAGATAAATAAATACATGTTCCATGAACTAGGGGTAAAAAAATATACAACAAAAGTAACAGAGCACCAAAATAAACCACTAATTATAGCCAGAGTTACAAACCTCACAACCCCTTCTTTGCTTGGCTTCATTTAATTTGTCTAAACATTTCAGTTCTGCTTGGTCCAAGAAGAAAAGAACAACAAATAAATCAGAACTTATTTATGTATTCATACTGCAGCCCATTTTCAGAAGAGGTTTGGGAAGAAAAGCTATAAATCTATTTGTAAACACAGTAAAGTAATGAAAATTACTTATAGAGCAACTTAAATCTGTCTGGCAAATAACACAGGCACTAAATAAACAAATAAACAAACAAACAACAGATGTCAAGATGGCTGCAAACAAAATATAGGAAAAATGTTCAATGAACAGTAAATGCAAACAGTACTGTGATAGTATTTTACACAAAAAAAAGATGTTATGTACTCACCATAATGTTCCATGTTTGTTGTCCATCTCGCCGTTCATTCTTACAATGATGGAATCGGCTCCGACTCGGCCGAATACATAGCTGAAAGTCTCAAACCTGGCTCGTGGCAAGAAGGTATCCCACAATGCAGTAGTGCAATTCCCCAGATCTTGTTTGCTGCTACTAATGAATGATATGTACACTATATACATACATCTTCTTCTTTTGGCTTTTCCCGCATAGGGGTCACCACAGCGGATCACCTGTTTCCATTTCTTCCTGTCCTCTGCATCTTGCTCTGTTACACCAACCATCTGCATGTCCTCTCCAACCACATTCATAAACCTTATCTTAGGCCTTCCTCTATTCCTCTTACCTGGCAGCTTCATCCTTAGCATCCTTTTCCCAATATACCTAGCATCCCTCATCAGCACATGTCCAAACCAATGCAATCTCGCCTCTCTGGCTTTGTCTCCAAACTGTCCAACCTGGGCTGACCCTCTAATATACTTATTCCTAATCCTGTCTACCCTCGTCACACCCAGTGCAAATCTTAACATCTTTAACTCTGCCACATCCAGCTCTTACTCCTGCCTTTTTGTCAATGCCACTGTCTCCAACCCATATAACATAGCTGGTCTCACTACGCTTTTGTAGACCTTCCCTTTCACTCTTACTGGTACTCATCTGTCACAAATCACTCCTGACACACTTCTCCACCCACTCCACACGGCCTGTACTCTCTTCTTCAACTTTCTTCCTCACTCGCCATTACTCTGAACTGTTGATCCCAAGTATTTAAACTCATCCACCTTCACCACCTCTATTCCCTGCATCCTCACCATTCCTCTATCCTCCCTTTCATTCACACACATATATACCGTCTTAGTCCAGCTGACCTTCATTCCTCTCCTCTCTAGAGCATATGTCCACCTCTCCAGGGTCTCCTCAACCTGTTTCCTACTCCCACGTGGACAGTTCATTAGAGCAAGTAGGATGACATCTAAACACAAGGACCTGCTTGAGGAATTTTACACCACTGTTTCATTGTTTCATGACAGGGGATATGAACTGAAAAATTTATGTATAACTATGAATGAAATTCTACAGAAACGTTCCAGTATTTTTAGATCTATCATTGACTTCCCCACTTCTATTATTAACAACATTGGGGAAGGTGACAGCAAAAACAATGTAAAAACATCACTCATATGCTCACTGGAGACGAGTTCTGATAGTACTTTAATTAGACGGGTGATTGTTGAGAATTGGAAGATCATTGAGGGGAACGAGGAGATGAAAAGGACTTTTGGTAGTTCTCCGTCTTTCATCTTTAGGAACCACAACACTTTAAAGGGGATTTTAGAAAGTAAAACCACGATGAACTCAAACACAAACATCAGGCAAACCGGAATGCATTGTTGTCACAGTTGCAATATGTGTCGGTTTATCTCAGAGGGGCCATACATTATGATAGAAAACATAGACAACACGTTTAGAGTCCCTGGGTATGTTAACTGTAAAACCAAAGGGGTGGTTTACATTAGTCAATGTTCTGGTTGTTCTGCCTTTTACATCGGTATGACCACCCGTAGTTTGAACATCAGGATCAGAGAACACATTTACAGTATCAAAACTAATGATGAGAACAACGCCCTTTATAAACATACTAGAATTTGCAGTTCACACAAAAAATTTTTATTTTCTGTCTTAGAGGTGGTACATCCCGATCTTAGAGCTGGAGATTTTAAAAATTTTCTAGAGCAGCGTGAAACAATATGGCAAATTAGACTCAACGCTGACAAGTCTCCAGGCTTAAATGATTACATCAACATTAAATGTTTTTTAAAATACAGGAAATTACAGGTCAATAAAGGACTTGTTCCTTTAAATTTCTTTTCCTGAACACTTGTTTTCCTGTTTTTTATGTTTTTATGTGTTTTAATTATTCAATTAAGGTGTGATTGATTAATTAGTACGACAATTGTTGGGATATTTAAATGTTTTAAACTGTGTTATTTGTGTATTCTGAGGGAGTCCACTGACGAAAGCGGATATTAAACTTTTTGACTATGCTACTACCTTTGTGTCGTGTTACTCATCTTGCACCCAGCTGGTTACTTCATTTACCCTGTTTCCTACTCTCACTACATATCACAATGTCATCTGCAAACATCATAATCCACGGGGACTCCTGTCTGATCTCGTCTGTCAACCTGTCCATCACCAGTGCAAATAAGAAAGAGCTCAGAGCTGATCCGTGATGTAATCCCACCTCCACCTTAAATGCATCTGTCACTCCCACTGCAGATCTCACCGCTGTCACACTACCCTTGTATACATCCTGTACCACTCTTACATAGTTCTCTGCCACTCCCGACTTCTTCATTCAATACCACAATTCCTCTCTAGGCACCCTGTCATATGCTTTCTCTAAGTCCACAAAGACACAATGCAACTCCTTCTGACCTTCTCTGTACTTCTCCATCAACACTCTCAGAGCACGCATCGCATCTGTAGTGCTCTTTCCTGACATGAAACCATATTGCTGATCACTAATCATCACCTCCCTTCTTAACCTAGCTTCCACTACTCTTTCCCATAATTTCATGCTGTGACTGATCAGTTTTATCCCTCTGTAGTTACTACAGCTCTGCACATCACCCTTATTCGTAAAAATCAGTACCAAAACACTTTTTCTCAACTCCCGAGGCATCCTCTCACTTTCCCAGATTTCATTAAACAATCTGGTTAAAGATTCCACTGCCATTTCTCTTAAACACCTCCAAACTTCCACAGGTATGTCATCTGGACCAACAGCCTTTCCATTCTTCATCCTCTTCATAGCTATCCTTACTTCCGCCTTGCTAATCCACTGCACTTCCTGAGTCACTATCCCCATATCATCCAGACTTCTCTCTCTCTCATTCTCTTCACGCATCAGCCCCTCAAAGTAATCCTTCCATCTGTTCAACACATTCTCCTCACTAGTGAGTACGTTTCCCTCATTATCCTTTATCACCCTTACCTGCTGCACATCTTTCCTAACTCGGTCCCTCTGTCTAGCCAATCGGTAGAGGTCCTTTTCTCCCTCCTTAGTGTCCAACCTTTCATACAACTCTATATACGCCATACCCTTAGCCTTTGCCACCTCTCTCTTTACCATGCACCTCATCTCCTTATACTCCTGTCTACTTTTTACATCTCTCGGACAATCCCACTTCTTCTTTTACACTATATACATATATATATATATATATATATATATATATATATATATATATATATATATATACACACACACACACACACACACACACACACACACACACACACACACACACACACACACACACACACACAAATATATACTATACCAAGTAGAAGGAGAAACAAACTGAAGCAAAGAACTCCTGAAGGTAATAAAAACATCCACCAGGTACACAAGGAGTCTTTGGCAGGGGGAAGGAGGGAGGGTTCATAAGAATGAATGACGACAGGACAACAAACATGGAAAGTTATGGTGAGTACATAACTTCTTTATGTTATGTTGTCCTATCTCACCCTCACTCTTACACTGATGAGACAGTGGTCCCTAGCATCTTTTCCCTAGGTGGCTCACGGGTGTACACCTTTAAGCACCATGGAACCAAAGAAGGCCCTGTCCCTGGAGGCCAAATCAACTTTGTAATGCATGATAAAAGTATGTGGAGTGGTCCAAGTAGCTGCTGCACAGATATTATCCATGGGAATTCTGGCTTGAAAGGCAGATGACGTAGCCATTGCTCTAGTGGAATGAGCTTTCAATCTGAAAGGTAAATCTCTGTGATTTGTGGTACAGATGAATGTAACACAATTTGAAAGCCAATTGGAAAGAGTAGTTTTAGAAACTGAACTACCCTGCATCAGAGAAGAATACGAATAGTTGGTCAGATTTTCTAAAGTCTTTGGTCCTATACAAATAGAATCTGAGTTGTCTATGCACGTCTAGTTGATGTAATTTGTATTCTACCTTGTTGCTATGATTAGGAAAGAACACTGGAAGCTCTATAGATTGATTAATGTTGTTTGGAGAAGAGACTTTGGGTTGGAAAGAAGGATTAGTTCGCAAGGATACCCTATCCTTATGAAAAATGAAATATGGCAGTTTAATAGAAAGAGCTTGCAACTCTGATACTCTTCTAGCAGAAGTTATAGCCACTAGAAACAAGGTCTTCCAGGAAAGGAACTTGAGATCTGAAATAGATGAGGGCTCAAAAGGTGGTAACGTGAGATAAGACAAAATTAGAAGTTATGTACTCACCATAACGTTCCATCTGAGTAGGTGTATTCATTTGTCTGCAACCTGTGGGTTATGGATCCGATATCGGATCCGAACCGGCATGGTTTTCCAGCTATGGATCCAAGCTCTCAGCTCCTCCCCTCACCCATAATGCCCTGCTCTACCCTCATGACCTCAGATCGAGTTTGCCAACAGCAACAACACCCTGAAAAGGGTAACAGATAATATGCAGGAAACTGAAAGGCCAGGGGGATAGGAGGGCGGGATGGTTGCAGACAAATGAATACACCTACTCAGATGGAACGTTATGGTGAGTACATAACTTCTAAATCTGAAGTAGGAGATTCATTTGTCTGCAACCTGTGGGACAGAGTCCCCAGCTACCTGAATCTTGGGCGGCCATCATGGAAGGATATTCCAGAGCACCGCGGAGCCAAAAGATGCACTACCCCTAGATGCAAGATCCAACTTATAGTGGGAGATAAAAGTATGAGATGAAGCCCACGTGGCTGCTGCACAAATATCATCTAGAGGAATCCTAGCCTTGAAGGCTGCCGAGGTAGATACAGACCGGGTTGAATGGGCATGAACACACTCCGGTGCGGGCCTTCCTGAAGCTTGATAAGCCAATAAGATGCACTGTGAAATCCAGCGGGACAGAGAAACTTTAGAAATTGGCTTGCCCAAATTAAATTTTGCAAAGGAAATAAACAACTGGTCGGACTGCCTATGACCAGCCGTCCTGTTTAGATAAAATCTAAGTTGCCTGTGGACATCTAATGAGTGAAGCTTACATTCACCTTTGTTTTCATATTTAGGGAAGAAAACAGGGAGGTTAATGGACTGATTAATGTTTGCTTCAGAAGCGACTTTAGGAAGAAAGGACGGGTTGGTCCTGAGGTAGACACGGTCCGGATGAAATACCAAGTAAGGAGGTTTAGCTGATAATGCTTGAAGCTCTGAAACTCTCTTGGCCGATGTAATGGCTACCAAAAAGGCTGTCTTGTAAGACAAGAATTTGAGATCCACTGTAGCCGCTGGTTCGAAAGGGGGGGGGGGGCGGTCAAGGCCTGGAGAACCAAAGAGAGGTCCCAAGGAGGAACCGCTTGTTTTACAGGGGGCCTGAGAAGAAAAGTACCTTTAAGGAAAATTTTACACAACTTGGCTGACATAAGAGGGTTAGAGTCATGGCCAATGTGATAATGAGAAATTGCCGCCAGTTGTACTTTGACTGTGGAACTGCTGGCACCATCGTTAAAAAGAGTGGTTAGAAAGTCAAGCACTAAAGGGAGAGGAACCGTGAAGGGATTCAGGCCTTGCCGCTCCGCCCACAAAGAAAACCGTTTCCACTTGCTGCGGTAGACCTTCCTAGTGGACGGTTTATGAGCTGCCACCAGAATTGCCTTAACAGGTGACGAAATACCGGAAGTCCTGATCAAGAGTGGAACTGGAGCAGCCAAGCGGTCAGCTTCAGGTTGTCCAGATTCGGAGGAGGTATGCAGGATGGATGGGATATCAGATCCGGAATGGGATCTAGAATCCAAGGAGGATTCACCGAGTGAGACCTTAGAAAGGGGAACCAGATCTGTCGAGGCCAAAATGGAGCAATGAGAATCATTCTGCAACCCACCCGAGAGGCTTTCTGAAGAACTTGGAGCATCAGAGGCAAGGGTGGATAAGCATACAGAAGACCGGGTGGCCAAGCATGCACCAGAGCGTCTCTTGGGAACCTCCGGAGGAGGTATCAGAGCGAAAAAACTGTCGCACTTGGTGTTTGAGGGAGAGGCAAAAAGATCGCATGAAGGAGTTCCCCACCGTGCGAATATGCGTTCCGCTACTTGACAATTGAGAGACCACTCGTAAGGGGTCAGAATGGTGCGACTGAGCTTGTCCGCCAGGATGTTGGACCGACCCGGAATGTGCTGCTATTAGAAAGCAGTTGGTGGAGATTGCCCATTCCCAAACTCTCATGGCTTCTCGACAAAGAGGGTAAGACCTTGTTCCCCCTTGCTTGTTGATGTACCAGACCACAGACATGTTGTCCAATTGAATCGCAATTGTTCCCAAGGGAAGAAAGTCCTGAAGTGCTAGCAACGCTAAGAGCACTGCTCTCATCTCTAGAACGTTGATATGCAGTAAGGTCTCTGAATCGTTCCACGTGCCTTGGACGGTCCGGCCCGCAAAATGCCCCCCCCCACCCGAGGCGGGAGGCGTCCGTGGTCACCGTGGCGAGAGGGGGAGAAGCACAAAATGGGCGGCCCCCGTGGAGATCTGGGGAGTGAAGCCACCACAAGAGGGACCGCTTGCAAGCCTTGCTGATCGCAATGGGATGATGCATAGGGAGCAAGGTATGACCACTGTACTAAGAGAGTCCACTGTAGGATGCGCATATTGAGCCTGGCAAGAGGAAGAAGTGCTATAGCAGACGCCATGGACCCTAGAGCCCTCAGGACCAACTCCGCCGGAACAGAACTTGAGTGGAGAATGGCCCGCACCTGGAGCTGCAGATTTTGAACTCTGTCCGCAGTGAGGAAGGCTCGTAAACTCCTTGTGTCTAGCCTGGCCCCTATAAAATCTAAGAGCTGCGTGCCAGGTTGGATTTCTTTGTATTTATTGTAATGCCCAGAAAAGGAGCAAGATGGAGAAAGGAGTCTCGCGCCAATAAAAGTAGATGCCTTGTTGGGGCGGTAAGAAGCCAGTCGTCCAGGTAGGGAAAGACCTGCACCCCCTGAAGCCTCAGGTGGGCAGCTACCACTGCTAATACTTTGGTGAACACCCTGGGGGCTGTGGTGAGACCAAAGGGAAGGACCCGGAACTGGTAGTGACTGGCTCCCAGCCGAAAGCGGAGGAACCTCCTGGAGCGCCTGTCCATCAGGATGTGGTAGTACGCGTCTTTGAGGTCTATCGAGCACATCCAGTGATTTTCTCCCAGAAGGGGGAGAATAGATTGCAGAGTGACCATTCGGAATTTTTCTTTGGGGACTGCCAGATTCAAGAGAGAAAGGTCTAGAATTGGTCTTAGTTCCCCCGTCTTCTTTGGCACTAAAAAGAACCTGGAGTAGAACCCTGATCCGATATGGTCTGGGGGGACGGGCTGGATGGCTCTTTTCTTTAGCAGATGGCCAATTTCTGCCAAAGCGGTCTCCCGTTGACCGGGTGGAACGTCTGGGAGGGACTTCAACTTTGGAAAGTGAAGAAAAGGGATGTGATATCCTCTGGATATGATTTGGAGAACCCAGAGGTCTGATGTTATGGACTCCCATGCCGCTAGGTGCCCCGAAAAACATCCCCCGACTGCCTCCAGAGTGGAGCAGTCGGGCAACCCCTCAGGGTTGCTGCGCGGGCCGTTCAGAGAAAGGTTCCCTAGACCCGAAGTTTCTGGGAGCCCCTCTGCCTCTAGGGCGGCGTCCTCCCTGTCCTCCTCTGCCACGGAAGGACTGGTTGTCCGGAGCAGGCTGGGACTGTTGCGACTTCCGGAACCACATCTTCTTCTGACCCTTTTGGTTCCTAGAGTAGGGCCTCTGGGGTGCAGAGAAGCGGATTCCGACGGCAGACAGCGTCTTCCCGTCCTTCTCGCTCTGGGTCAACGTTTCGCGAACGGTTTTGCCAAAGAGAGCAGAACCATCAAAGGGGGCGTTCGCAAATGACGCTTTGAAGGGCTCAGAAAAATCGCAGTGACGGAGCCAGGCCTGACGTCTAGTGACTAGGCCTGCCCCTGCGGCTCTAGCGGCGCCTTCCGTAGCGTGGGAGAGTAGCCGCATAGAGGTATTAGTAACTGACCTAAGAGTGGCCATGCGGGTGGAGTGCAGCACCCTGTCCTCCTCCGACATGGACTCTGGGGGAGATGCAGCGTATTCTTTAATGAGATCTCGCTGCATCCTAATGACGTGTGCCAAGTAGTTCAGCGCCCTTACCGAGAAGGTCGCTGAACTAAACATCCGCTTCCCCAAGCGGTCCATCATCCGAGACTCCTTGCTCGAGGGATGGACTGAGGGACTCTCCTGAGCAAGTTCCCTCTTGGTGGCCGCCGCCGTCAACATGGCATCTACCGGAGGCCCCTTACTCCAATGGGCACGGTCGGACGGTGGGCTAAGGATCCTATCGGGCCTCTTAGGAATTGGCTCCACGGTGTCCGGTTCCTTCCACGCCCTGGTGGTAATGAGGTCCACCAGGGGGTCGGCAGGAGGGGACACCCAAGAGGTAGACGGGCCCGCTTCAAATGCCTCCAAGAACACGGACTCATCCGAGGAAGGCTTGGGGGCAGACCACCCCCCCTTATATGGAGCATTTCCATGATGTCTCCAAATGAGACATCCTCGGGGGGTGATCGTGGGGAGCCTTCCCCTTCCTCCAAGTCCGTGTCTTCCGTGAGAGACTCGGGGGAGTCAATGTGCCTCCTTTTGCACGTATGCTTGCGAGGGACATCCTCTGGGGGGCTGTCAGAGGACTCCTCGCAAGCAGCAACTTGTTCCATTGGAGCAACTTGGGGCACAGAAGCGGGCTGTCCCAAGGGCCGGATGGTGGAAGCCTGGCCCAGTGCAGAGGGAGCGCGGGACGGAGCCGAAACAAGTGCCGGGGTCCGGAGACCCTCAACAGGGCCCTCTCCACTACATCAAACGCCAAAGGTGAGCCGACCTCGACCAAAGGATCCGACAATCGGCTCCCCCGCGAGCCGAAGAGTGGATCGGAGCCGGCGCGCGCCGGATCCGAAGGACAGTGCGCTCCGACACAGACGGCGCTGAAGGAGCACTGATCCCCGGATCCGAGGCTCGGATCCAGGCTCCGAGGTCGGATCCGATGCACTCGAGGGCAGGGTCGGATCCGGTACAAAGTACTATCGGCGCGACCCACCCCGCTCGAAGCTGCTCGGCTCCAGCTGCTCCGAACCCGGATAGCGGGTCGGAGAAGGAGCAATCGGTTTGAAAAGGGTGTTGAGCTCCCCAGAGGGGAGGCAAGAGCACTCCCATCTGCATCTGGGCCTGGATGAACCTTCTCATCATCCGGTCCAGATCAGCATCGAAAGGCTATACGTGGATCTCGGCGAGGCTACCGAGGTAGGCCTGGAGTGCCTCCTCGATAGCCTCGACGGAGATCGGGTCTCCTCCTCCTCAGGTCCCGTGAAAACACACTGGAGACCGGAGCCGAGAAGGAGGAGACCGAGCCGACAATGGAGCCGACACGGAGCCGGGAGAAGCCGCTTGGCTGGCGGGGCGAAACAGAGGTCTCGGCCGCCGCTTATGGTGCTTCTCCCTCCGGTCCTTTCTTAGCATCCCTCTCCTCCAACCAGAAACGGGAGGTTGAGTCCCAGGAGGAGGAGGGGTGCAGAGAGGAATAACCGTAGCACGGTTACTCCGGAAGGAGCGGAGGTCGGAGCCGAGTCCAGCGGTAAAGGCCCGCCAAAACAAGCTTGGACCTCCGCTCCTTCAATGCCCTGGGGTTGAACCCTGCACAAATGGAACATCCAGATGTGAGGTGTTCAACCCCAGGCATCTACACAGTGTGGCCATCAGCTGGGGAAAGCTTATGGCCACACTCGGAGCATTTAGAAAATATAGACTTAGGTTGGTCTGCCATCCTAGTCTAACAAAGCAGTTACCAAACTAAAGTAACTAAACAACCAATACACACACAGGCCCAACACACACACTCTACGCCAACAGCGAGGGGAGGGATAAAACTTTTAGATTAACTCTAAAAAGGAAAAATATCAAAGGGGAAACCTACACTTTCACACAAAAAATCAATAAAAACTTCAAAATTCTGATTTTAAACAGTAAAACTACCACTTAGCTTGAGAGCTTGAGAAACAAATCCAGTCACCATGCGCGGCAAACGAGATCTGAGGTCATGAGGGTAGAGCAGGGCATTATGGGTGAGGGGAGGAGCTGAGAGCTTGGATCCATAGCTGGAAAACCATGCCGGTTCGGATCCGATATCGGATCCATAACCCACAGGTTGCAGACAAATGAATCTCCTACTTCAGATCAAAATTTAAATCCCAAGAAGAAAGGGGTTCCTTAAAGGGAGATCTTAATAAGGGGGCACCTTTTAAGAAGGCTCTACACAGCCTCTATGACATTGTTGGAAATAGAATCACCAATGTGGAAATTTGATATTGCAGCGAGTTAAACATTGAAGGTTGCTGCAGCTGAACCTTGCTGGAAGAGTTCCACCAAAAATTCCAAAATAGAATGGATAGGTGCAGAAAAAGGATCAATACTCCTCTTTTGAGCTCAAAAGGAAAACCTTTTTCATTTGCTAGAGTACAGTTTTCTAGTGGAAGCTTTATGAGAGGGCATCAATATATGTTTGACTGCAGGAGTGATATTGTGAAGCCTGACTAAATTGAGAAGTGGAGCAGTCAAACTGTCAATTTTAGGATGTGGAGAGAAGGCTGAAGCTCCCCTAACATATGAGTCAGCAGATCTGGCACTGGATCCAGAGTCCAAGGCTTCTTCTGAAGATGAGGCCAAAAGAAGGGGAACCAAACTTGACGAGGCCAGTAAGGAGCAATGAGAATTATCCTGCTTCCCCGAGTACTGTGCTTTCTGAATGACTCGGTATGAGAGGGAACAGACGAAAAGCACACAGAAGTACCGAGGGCCAATCGTGAGCAAGTGTGTCTCTCGGTGTCTCCCCCGGAGGGGGGATTAGGGTAAACTAATTGCTGCACTTGGCATTCATGGGAGTGGCAAAGAGATCACAGCAAGGCTGACCCCATGTGTGGAAAATCATTTCTGCAACATCCTGATGATTGAGAGACCACTCGTGAGGCATTAAGATTGCTCTGCTCAGCTTGTCCGCTATCACGTCAGACTTCCCCAGAATGTGCATTGCTATTAGAAAGCGCTGGGAAGAAACTGCCCATTGCCAAACTCTTAGGGCCTCTCGACAAAGGGGGTAAGATCTGGTTCCCCTTGCTTGTTTATGTACCAAACCACAGACATATTGTCTGACTGTATCGCAATTGTCCCTAGAGGGGAAAAAGTTGTGAAGTGCTTGCTGTGCAAGGAGCACTCCTCTCATCTCTAGGACATTTATGTGCAAGTGAGCCTCGTGTTCTTGCCATGTACCTTGGACTGTTCTTCCCAGATAATGCCCCCCCATCCTATCTGGGAAGCGTCCATGGTGACTGTAGCTATGGGTTGATGTGGAACAAATGGTCTCCCTAGGGTCACATGAGTGCAGTGTGTCCACCGTCTTAAGTCTTTCTTGCATGATTCCGTTAAGATGATCAGGTGAGACATCGGAAGCTCTTGAAGTGACCACTGAGAGAACAACAGCCATCGAAGGATCCTTATGTGCATTCTGGCAAGAGGGACCAGTGTAATCTTGGAAACCATTGTTCCTAGTAATCTTAGAATTATCTTTGCTTTCACTTTTGTCTTGGGAAGGAGCTGAAGCATATGTTGCCTGAGTGCTACAACTCTTTCTGTTGGAAGACATGCTACCATAGAGGAGGTGTCTAGATCTGCGCCTATAAGTGTAATATGTTGACAAGGCAACAAAGCAGATTTTGTAAAATTGACTGTAATACCCAGCTGATTGCAAATGTCCAAAGTTAGATCCCTGGCTTGTTGGAGTAGATGCTTTTTGGTGGCAGATAGGGATAGGAGCTAGTCGAATAGCCAGGGAAACACTTGGAATCCTAGACACCTCAGGTGAGCCGTGACTACTGCCATGCATTTGGTGAACACTCTGAGGGCTGTAGTGAGACCAAAGGGCAGAGCTCGGAACTGGTAATGACTGGCTCCCAGCCAGAAGCATAAGTACCTTTATGATGCCCTGTCCATTTTTATGTGGTAGTAAGCATCTTGAAGGTGTATCGAGCACATCCAATCATCTTTCCCTAAAAAGGCAAGTATAGACTGCAGTGTCACCATTCGGAACTTTGACTTCTTGACAGGTTCGTTTAATTTGCTTAGGTCTAATATGGGCCTCTAGTCCCCTGTCCTTTTTGGCACCGAAAAGAATCTTAAGTAAGTTCCAAATCCTATTTGGTTTGTGGGGACTTCTTGGATGACTCTTTTGTGCAGCAACTTTTGAATCTCTATGGTTGCTTGCTCCCTTGGATTGGGTGGAACATCTGGGATTGTTCTGTGGAACAAAATTGGAAAATGGGATGGAGTATCCTCTAGATATTATTTTTAGTACCCATCTGTCTCTTGTGATATTTTGCCAGGCTTCTGGGTACATGGATAAACAGTCCCTGACTGCCTCCAGAGTACAGCAGTTGGGCCTCCTTTCAGGAGTGCTGATAAGGGTGTCCGCGAAAGGAATCACGGTCATCCTGGTTTTGCGGGCCCCCTCTGCCTCGGGGGCGGCATCTACCATTATTGCCTCCCCCTCTGCCCCAGGGGAAGGAATCGCCCCGTGCATCCTGGAAAACTCTCTGGGATCTTTTGAACCACATTTTTCCACTCTTCTGGCCTTTAGGATAAGGTCTTGAAGGTACAGAAAAACGTACTCCAATGGCAGAGAGTTTTCCCTTCCTGCTCGCACCGGGTTAGAGTGTCTTTTACTTTGGGTCCAAAGAGTGAGGAACCATCAAAAGGGGTATTAGTAAAGTAGACTTAAAGGGCTCTGCTAAATTGCACAAACGCATCCAGGAGTGTCTCCTAAGGGAAACACCGGAACCCGCTGCTCTGCTCACTCCATCTGCTGCGTAGGATATGAGCCTCATGGAGTAGTTGACAATGGAATTTAAGGTAGAGAGCTGGGAGGAGACCTTCTCATTCACCCCCACAGCTAATGAACCTTGTAGAGCATCTCCTAGCTCTTTTAGGAGATCTCTCTGTAGCCTTGTAAAGTGGGACAGGTAGTTCAGTGACGGCAATGAGAATGTCGCTGACGAAAAGACACACTTCCCGTATCTGTCCACTGTTCGAGAGTCTTAATATTGGAGGATGAACAGATGAGGAAGTCTCTGCAAGTTTCTTTTTGGTGGCTGCTGCCACCACCATAGCATCTGCAGGTACCCCCTTGGTTAGAAATTCCTTTCCCAAAGGAGCTGACAAGAATTTATTTGGCCTCTGAGGGACTGGATCCATAGTGTCAGGTAACTCCCATGTTTTTCGACTAACCAGGTCCATTAGCTCATCGAAAGGCAGAGACACACAGGAGGTTGAAAGTTGAGATCCAAAAGCCTTCAGGTATACGGACTCCTCATCAGAAGGGGTGGTGGTCTGCCAGCCGCCTCTCTGCTTCAGGATCTCTAGAATATCTGCAAATGAGATATAATCAGAGGACGACCGTGGAGACATTTCTGACTCATCAAGGTCAGTGTCTGAAGTGACAGACTCATCTGGGGAGTCTACGTGCTTCCTCTTGCAAGTTCTCTTCCGAGGTGGCTCCTCAGAAGGTGGTTCCTCAAAAGGATATTCTGTGGAATCCTTGGAGGAGAGGGGTTCACCCATTAGGGGATCCTGAGGCTCTGGATCTCTGCTGTCGTGTGGAATGGGTGGTGCCGAGACAGTAACTGGTGCCTTAGGGGAATGAGTAGTAGTATCCTTCTACGGTGCTGAATGGGAAGACAACACACTCATCAGCTCCAAGGCGGATCCTGCCGGCTCCGAAGACTCACTCGGCTCTGAGGAGACAGACGAAGGCACTAGAACCAACGAGATCGGGCTGAGATAACCAGGGACGACGCTCCGAGGGGCAGACTCGGCACCAAAGAAGATTGGGGCAGAGAACCCCCCGGGGCCGACTGGGGAACCCCGGCTCCCAGACGGCACCAAGAGAGTCGGAGAAGATATCAGTTCCGTGAA
Source organism: Protopterus annectens (assembly GCF_019279795.1). Taxonomy (NCBI): domain Eukaryota; kingdom Metazoa; phylum Chordata; order Ceratodontiformes; family Protopteridae; genus Protopterus; species Protopterus annectens. Next base: position 1,638,384,261 of record NC_056741.1, on the reverse strand, counting down.
CACCGACGAGGGTCCCGGGACCGACAGATCCACAGTAAGTGGTACCAAGCACTCTGGCTCCGAAGGACCAGCTTGGCTCGGAGGAGGAACAGTGGATATAATTGGTACAGTAAGCTCTGAGACCAAATGGGTGGGAGCTGAGAATAATTTAGTCAGCGCCGGAGACTTCAGGAGTCTGAGCACCACCCGTTCCACGTCATCGTCCGATAAGCTCCTGGTGGACCTGGAAGATAAGGATGGAGAGAGTGACCTGTGCAGAATTGGAGATCTCAACTTCGGAGAAACCAGTGAAATATCCATGGACCTGCTCTGAGTAGAGGTATCTTTCAGCTCCGAGGACTTTGGAGCCAAAGTACCAGGCTTGTCAACTAATACGACCTCCGATGGCACTGAGGACTGTGGAGCAGGAGGTAGTAGCCTTGGAAATTTTTGGTAGTTTGACTGGAGGCTCCGACTGAGCTGATGTTGCAGGTGAATGTCTTTTTTGAGACTTTTCCTTTTTAGAGGAAGGAGAAGAAGAGGAGGAAGAAGAACTATGGATAGCTTATTCAAAAGTTGTCTTTAAGTGCCCTTTCAGAATCAGTTTGTTTCTCCTTTCTTGAAGTACTCTTGCAATGAAAGAGTGACAAAAAGTACAGTCTTCTTGCAGGCGAACAGCACCAAGGCAATAAACGCATATAACATGTCCATCAGTAATTGACATTTTTTGTGAGCACTTCTGACATTTTTTAAAGCCAGAAGGCTTATGTTCTCTCTCTTTTGGGTCTTTAGACATAGTTAAGGTAAGACTGCAAAAGCAACAACAACAAGAAAAAATATCGCTATTGAACAGCTAAGCTACACTAAACAGTAACTATGGGAAACAGAAGGAAAAAGACAACCAGGGAGAAAAAGAAAAGAGGGCCTCCAACTTAAACGGTCCTATTTTCTAGGCACAACAATAAGAAGTTATGCATCTACCATAACATTCTGTGTTAGTTGTCTTCTTCTCGCCTCCTTTCTTGCTGGATGGGTTCAGAGCCAATCCTCGGCTCCGACTCGGCAATCTACTAAAGCTCGAGAGCTATTTACTGGCTCGAGGCCCTCCCTATATCCCACAATGCTAGGCGTCAGATCCCCAGATCTCGTTTGGCAGAGCTAACACCAAGGAAAGATTCAAGGACACCTGTCCAACCACAAGGAAAACTAGAGTACAAAGACAGAGGAGGGCACAATGTACATCAGAGTTGTCCAGAGAAAGAAGGCCCCAAAAGCGGACTCTTCTCGGTCTGTCCAGGCTAGGGGGATGGAGGGTGGGATGCAAGAAAGAAGGCGAGAAGAAGACAACTAACATGGAACGTTATGGTAGGTACATAACTTCTTAATGTTAAGTTGTCTATCTCGCCTTCATTCTTGCTGGATGGGACAGCGTCCCTAGCACCTTAGTCCTGGGTGGCTCATCGGGACAGACTCTTGAGCACAGTGGAACCAAACTCAGCTCTATTCCTACAGGCCACATCCAACTTATAATGCGAAATAAATGTATGAGGAGTGGCCCAAGTGGCTGCGGCACAAATAGATTCCATTGGTAGTCTTGCTTGAAAGGCTACCGACGTAGCCAATGCTCTGGTGGAATGACCTTTAGGTTTAGCAGGGAGTTGTTTATGTCTGAGTTAATAAATCAAGGTAATAATAGAGGATAACCACCTGGATAAGGTTACTTTGGAAACTGGCCGTTAACATTAACATTTTACTGACACTATTCTATCACTAGCTAAACAACTTAGCACTAATAACTCCAGCCCACCTATAAACCAAACACACCCTTCAAATAACTTTAAAATACAACCTATTCCTACATCTTTCATCTCTAGACTTATCCACAAACTGAAGCCGTGTACCCCTTCTGCTGACAAGCTCCCTTCACTTTTTCTCCAAAAAGCTGCCAAAGAAATTGCATATCCAGTATCTATACTTATAAACAGGACAATCCAAGAGGGAACCATCCCAGACATCTGGAAAATATCCCATATTATCCCTTTACATAAAGGTGGAAACTCCATTGAGTACTCAAACTATAGACCAATTGCCCTCCTTTCTCCCTTAGCAAAAATAATGGAAAACTGTATTCACCAACAACTTTTACAGCATCTCTCTCAAAACAACATAATAGCAAACTGTCAACACGGTTTCAGACCACATCACAGTACTACCACTGCTCTCCTATCATTTGTAGATACTATCAACAGGAACATAGCGACAACCTTCTCTCTTCTGCTCTCTTCATTGACCTCTCTAAAGCTTTCGATATGGTCAACCACTCCATTTTAATTAACACTCTTACATCCCTCTCCTTTGATAATCTTGCCATTAACTGGTTTACATCCTACCTTGGCAATAGACAGCAAGCAGTTCGTTGTGAAAAAAAAATTTCCTCACTCACACCCGTTTCCATCGGTGTACCTCAGGGCTCCATTCTAGGACCTCTTCTCTTCTCCCTGTTCATCAATGATCTTCACTTAGCAATTCCTCAATCTACCTGCATTCAATATGCAGATGACTCCACCCTTATCTGCTCTGCTTCATATCCTAATGAACTTTCATCTATTACTCAAAATGTCTTCAACACTGTAGAAACTTGGTTCACCAGACGCAACCTCCTCCTCAATGCCAAAAAAACTAAACTTCTCCTTTTCTCTCCTAGCACTAGGTCCACCCCCTTGGACTTCACCATCTCCTCAAATAATGCCACTCTCATTGCTCCTGATCAAACAACAAAATTATTAGGAATAACAATTGATAACAACCTCTCCTTTGACCAGCATATCAACAACACCATTAAAACAGTCAATAGAAAAATAGGAAGCCTATATAGAATTAAACCTTTCCTAACATCATCATCCAGAGCCAAGATTGCCCACTCTCATCTTTTGTCTACTCTTCTTTATGCCTCACCAATTTTACTAACCTTAAGAAAGCCAACCTTAACAAACTGGCTACTTGCTACAACAACATTGCCCGTTTGCCACTAGTAACCCTTTTAGAACTCATCACTGTATTAACCTGAAACTTCTAGGCTGGCTTGAACTACAAAACCTTCTGTTAATCCCTCAACTCACTATTGCCCATAAAATCTTATACCAACCAAACAAAACCCTATTCTTTCTAAACTTTTAATCCCTTATAACAACCTAAACTCCCTCGCTCATCCAGTAAACTTATGGCTACTATAACAAAGATTTATAATTCCGGTGACTCTCTCTCAATAATACTGTAGGAAGGGCCTGGAATCTGCTTCCTAGCGACATAACACTTACTACATCTCTGCCTCTCTTTAAACACAAAATCAAAGATTACTTCCAAAGCCACTGGCTCTGTTCCTGTTCAAAACCTGACTAATCCTTTACCTCCTCTGCTTTCCTACTACTCTGCACTTTCCTACTACTTTACTTTCCCTCTCTTACTGTATCTGCTTCAGTCTACCTCCTTTTAGAGTATTTTGTTTCTTCTTACCTCTATGCTAATCTGTCACTACTTTCCCTTCTCTTTTCTTATACTGCTTCCCTTCCTCCTCTCCTATTTTAGTGCTTCTCTTTCTCCTTCTGTTACTAAGATTAGTTCTTTATAATATTATTAATCAATTTTGCTCTCTGTTTTGTGCCTTGTTCTTGATGTTATTTCAGCTACTTAATGTTATTTTTAGAAATGTGATCCTCTCTTTGTATATATCTGTTATTGGGTACTATATTTTTTATTTGTCTATTCATCTATGATGATTTTGTCCATTTGCTTGTCTATTGTAACTTTTTTTGTTCAATTTTATGTGAAGATTTTCTCCCCGGGCCTCTACTGAAAATGGAAATGTATCCAGCTAGGCTAGCCCGGTCAACAAATGTAAAATAAAATAAATAATAAAATAAATAAAATTGTTTGCCCTCAGCATAGGATAGGAAAAGTTGATCTGATTTTCTTATTTGCTTTGTCCTGTCCAAGTAGAAATGTAATTGCCTGTGAACATCCAAGTGGGGCAAATTTTGTTCAGCTTTGTTCGAATAGTTAGGAAAAAATACGGGCAAATCAACAGACTGATTCAGATTTGTTTCAGAGGGTATCTTGGGTAAAAACGAAGGATTAGGCCTAAGTGAAACTCTGTCCTTATGAAACACAAGATAAGGAGGACGAATACAGAGGGCTTGAAGTTCCGAAACTCTCCTAGCTAATGTGATGGCTACCAAAAATAGAGTCTTCCAGGAGAGCAATTTTAAGGAACAGGAAGCCACTGGTTCAAGGGGGGGGGGTCAAGGAAGCCAATATCAAGTTCAAGTTCCACGGAGGCGGGAGATCCCTGACCGGGGGCCTAAGTAACAAAGATCCCTTGAGTAAGGCCTTGCAAAGTTTGTGGGACATGATGCTGGTTTCTGACAGGCTAGCATGGAAATTTGCAATAGCAGCTAATTGGACCCTAATGGTGGCAGAGGAGGAGCCAGCTTGAAAGAGCTCTGCTAAAAAATCTAAAAAGTACAGTTTTGTACCTACCATAAATGTAGATGTCCGAACTGGATAGCATCTGCAGTCATAACAACTGGGTTGTCCTGTCGTCAGGCAGCCCTGCAGTCGGCCGGATTCCAAAGTCCGGGTCCGGCTTCGGCTGATGTCGCACTCCACCCGACGTCATCTCTGTTGGTCTTCGGGTATAAAAGCATCAGCCGACGCCATTTTCCTCAGTGTTTCTTGCCCCAGATGCCAGTAGCCCTCTTGCAGGCTAAAATTTGGATAGATGCCAATGTTTCCAAATAGATAGAGGTAAACACAACAATAAGCATGTATGTACATATATACAAACAAATACACCATAAAAGACTCCCCCCCAACAGCTAGCTATTAGGAGGGTAAACACCCTAGGAGTACCACAGAGGGGAAGGAGGGAGGGTAATCCTGACTGCAGATGCTATCCAGTTCGGACATCTACATTTATGGTAGGTACAAAACTGTACTATGTCCTTCATGGATGCATCTGCAGTCATAACAACTGGGTAGAATACCATAGCCAACTAGGGGAGGAGGATAAAGTAGATTATGGTGTGTTTAGGATCCCTTGCAGTACAGCAGAGGCAAACCCTGCTCGGGATCTGGAATATAGAGGCAAATTATAATGCTTGGCAAATGTATGCACGGAGGTCCAAGTAGCCGCCTCAATAATGTCTTTGGTTGCCACTCCTCGTAAGAAGGCTGTGGTAGTGGCTGTTGCCCTTGTAGAATGAGGTCTTATGTTCTGTGGAATTGGTTTTCCATGGAAGGAGTAACAGTATCGTATGCAATTTCCTATCCATTTGGAGATTGTCTGTTTGGAAATAGCTTTTCCTTCCCTTCCTGTTGCATAGGCTACAAAAGTTGGTCAGTCTTTCTGCTATTTTTGTTCTGTCCAAGTAGTAGCGTAGCTGTCTATGTACATCCAAGGTATGCAGTATTCTTTCCCTCTGTTTTGTGGGTTGGGAAAGAAGGTAGGTAGGTGGATTGCCTGGTTTAAAGACACTCTGGATACCACCTTGGGCATAAATGTAGGATTAGTCCTCATGGACACTCTATCTTGGTGGAAGATTAGGAAGGGTTGCACTGCCATTAAGGCCTGTAGTTCTGAAACCCTCCTTGCTGAAGTAATTGCCAGTAGGAAAGCAGTTTTCCATGACAGGTGTTGTAGGTCTGCTGTTGCTGCTGGTTCAAAGGGTGATAGTGTCAACTTTTCTAGCACAAAGTTTAAATCCCAAGCTGGTAATGGTGGTTTCCTTGGAGGTTTTACATTCTTGATTCCTCTGAGGAACTGCCTGAGCAAAGGGTGCGAAAAAACAGGTGGATCAAAGCTGTATTCTGCTGAAATAGCTGATGCATGTATCTTGATGGAGGAGTAGGACAGGCCTGAATGAAGAAGTTCGCCAGATACTCCAGAATGTTAGGCATATCTATGTTTGACACATCTTTTCCTCTTTCCGTACTCCAAATGACAAACCTTTTCCATTTTCCAGCATAGTTCCTTCTTGTTGAAGGTCTGCGTGCTTCAAGAATAATGTCTTTAACTCTTTGGGAAAGTTCTGGATTAGCTGCTGCTATGTGATGTTCCATGCAGTCAGTTGCAACGTTTTAGGTTTGGATGTATGATGCTGTAGTTGTTCTGAGTTAACATCAAAGGCATCAGGGTATTGGCCACATATTGTTCGAGACATGCTCCTCAGTAGTGGGTACCAGTGTTGTCTTGGCCAGTTTGGAGCTATCAGGATTATCCTTGGACGTTCTTCCTTGATTTTTAGTAGTACCTTGTGTATCAAAGGAAGAGGTGGGAATGCATATGCTGTTAGGCCTTTCCAGTTGAAGGAGAGCGAGTCCACTTTCCATGCTAGTGGGTGGAATGTCCTTGTGCAGAATTTTTGAGCTGGTGATTGAGAGGTGATGCGAATAGGTCTATCTGTGGCATTCCCCATTTCTTTGAGATGGTCTTGAAGATGTCCGGTGCAGCTTCCATTCGTGGGCATCGAAGTGGTTCTGCTTAATATGTCTGCTAGAGTATTGTCTTTCCCCGGTACAAATATTGCCTGGAACTGGATGTTGGAGCTGAGTGCCAGGGTCCACAGCTCCAAGTTCATTCTGCATAGGGGTATGAATGAGTGCCTCCCTGTTTGTTGATGTACCACATGACTGTGGTGTTGTCTGTCCTTATCATCAACTGGCCCTCTTTGAGAAATGGTTTGAACTTTTGGATTGCCAGTTTTACTGCCAGCATTTCTTTTAGATTGATGTGCAGGTGAAGTTGATCCTGTGTCCACAATCCTTGCACGCATTTGTCCAGCATGTGGGCCCCCCATCCTAGGTCTGAAGCGTCTGTTGTGATGGTCTGGCTTGCTTGACATCTGCGAAAGGGTAGGCCTGGGTTTGACTGGCATGCCTGAGCCCACCATAGGAACTCCTGTTTTAAGCATGGAATTAGTGGGATTTCTGTTTCTAGACTGTGTCGGTGTTGGGACCATAAATTCTTTAGGTACCACTGTAGTTTCCTCATATGTAGTCTGGCAAATGGAACCAAGATTATGCATGATGCCATGAAGCCCAAGGCCTGCAGAACTTTTCTTGCTGTTAACTTGTTCAGTTTTGTTAGTGCCAAGAAGTAAAGAGGAAGTTCTTTTGTTTTTCTGTAGTCAGGAATGCCATTTGTTTTACTGTGTCCAATTCCGCCCAAGAATGTCCTTGTTTGGGATGGTATCAGCCTTGACTTTTGTAAATTGACTGTGTATCCCAGTGCTTGTAGCAAGTAAATGACCCTTTGTAAATCTGTTGTCAGCTTGCTTTTGTTGTCCCCTTGTAGCAGGCAGTCGTCCAGGTATGGGTAAATTTGAATTCCCTGTAGTCTGCAATGGGCGATTACTGATGCCAGGCATTTTGTGAATACTCTGGGTGCAGTAGATAAGCCAAAGGGCAATGCTGAGAATTGATAGCGCTCTGATCCTGCAAGAAATCTGAGGTATCTTCTGCAGATTGGTCGAATGGGGACGTGCAGGTATGCCTCCTTGAGATCTAGAGTTACCAGCCAAGACTCCTTGCCCAGCATGGGAAGAAGTTGCTGTAGGGTCAGCATTTTGAATTTTGGGACAATGATGTATGTATTTAAGGTGGACAGGTCGAGAATTGGTCTCCAACTATTTTCCTTTCTTGGAACTAGGAATAGTCTGGAATAGAACCCCTTTCCTTGCTCTGCTGTTGGCACTCTTTCCACAGCTCTCATGTTTGCTAACTCCATTATCTGGCGTAGAGCCTCTGTTTTTTGATTTGGAGGTAGATTTGGCATTCCTCTTTTGACTGGTAAAGTGTGGAAGTGAAACCGGTAACCCTGATCTATGGTTTGTAAAATCCACTTGTCTTTTGTTATGTAGTGCCAGTTCTTTGAAAATAAGGTTAACTTTCCGCCTAGAGGAGCTGCTATTTGTTCCCTGGTAGGCGGATTTAGGGTTAAGTCACTGTGGTTGTGCTGATGTAGTGGCAGTGGCTGTGTCTGTGCCTCTGTTGTTACCTTGCCACTGTCGTCCTCTGTAGGCACCTCCTCTGGATTGGTTTCTGCCTCTGGAGCGTCTATTCCTGCCCCTTTGAAATTTTGTGGAGTCAGGAAAGGACCAATTTTGGCAGGCCAGTTCCTGCTAAACCTTGGGGTTGAACCTGCAAGAAATCTTTAACAGTTTGAACAGATTTTGCCTTTTCTTCCATTTTCTTCATAACCTGCTGGGCAGGTGTACCAAACAAACTTGTCTTGTCCATAGGAGCATCTAGCAACTTAGCTTTAACATGATCCGGTAAAGCTTGTTCCTTTAGCCATGCATGCCTTCTTATCACTGTGCCTGTCATGGCTGATCTAAATGAAGCCTCCAGTGCATCATAGCCACATTTTAAGGAATGGTTGCTAACCTGTTGTATGTTATTTACCATCTCTAATACATATTTCTTATCAAGAGATTCATCAGTGGTTAGTTTTTAGTTAACTGATCAAGCATAAACTCTTGGTATTGTATCATGTGAAACTGACAGTTTAAAGCTCTAGCTGAGAGAGTAGCTGAAGTGTAGACCTTTTACCCCATCTGTCTAATGACCTTGCTTCCCTTTCAGAAGGAATAGGGTTTTAGCTGTGGTCGCTACTGCCTTGGGACCCTGGGATATAGTTTCTGGGTCTGCAAGTGGGGCCTTGTAAAGGTGGTGATGAGTATCTGGCACCCTGTAAAATCTGTCTGGTTTGGCAGGGGCTGGCGGTAAAGAATCTGGTGCGGAGCAAACATCATTGAAAGCATCATCCACCACAGAGAGAACAGGAGGTATAGCTAAGGGCCTGTGCTGTGGGAGGTGCAGAAAGGTCCTAAGTCTTATTCTGGAGTCTGAAAAATCCTGTTGCTGCCATTGGAACTGTTCTCGCATGGCATGCAAGGTTTCCCCAAAGGAGAATTCTTCTGGTGGGGAAGCAGCTGGAATGGATTCTTCAGCATCAGAATCTTCAAAATTGGAGAAGGGAGCCTCTGGCTGGTCAGTTATGTCTGATTCATCAGCAGAATCATCAGAAGACACTGGCTCAGGCTGCTCTGCCCTAGGTCTCTTCTCTGGGGGCTGAGAGGCCCTGTCTGGGTGAGATTGAGATCCTCTAATTAAAGAAATTAAATCTTCTGCCAAAGTAAGCATTTGAGAACTAGAAGAGGGCCTGAATGTGGGGGGTTAACAGGCACTGTTTTAGTAGTCTTGGCTGCTTTAGCCCTGGCGAAGGCCTTAATGGACATGGCTGCTGGAGGCCTAGCAGCACCACGTGCTGGGGTAGAGACATCCAAGGGATGGTGTCTGATAAGTCAACCACCGTAGTGGGTAAAATTTCTGAGGTCGATTCAAGAGTTGTAGCAGGGGCCTCAGTTGTAGGAATAGGTTCAGCTGTACTTTGATCAGTTTTCTCGGTTTCGCCGAAACCGAGACACTCGCGTTTGCTTAACCATGGTTTCGGCCGAAACCGCGGACCGCGAGTATCGGTCTTTATCTTTGCGTTTTTTGGTAGATTGGGTAGTCGGAGGATCCGACGGCATAATGTACGCAAAATCAGAACCGAAAAACTGTTCTGCAAACTCCGACCGACGCCTAAGCGTCGGTTGAAAGAAGCACAGGCAGAACAGGCTGCTACGTCGTGGGCTGGGCCTAAACAAGGCAGACAGTAAGAGTGGAAATCTTTATGAGGTATTTGTTTCCCACAGGTTAAACAATTGTTAACATTTTCTGACATCGGCTGGGGCAAGAAAGAGTCCCCAACGGGGTACTTAGCTTTAGAAGTCTTCGAAGTAGTATTCGGTAGAAGTAATCTCTGGATCCGACCGACCGGCACTTGCGAACAGCTTCTGCTTCGGGCGCCACGCGGCAAGAAAGACTGAGGAAAATGGCGTCGGCTGATGCTTTTATACCCGAAGACCAACAGAGATGACGTCGGGTGGAGTGCGACATCAGCCGAAGCCGGACCCGGACTTTGGAATCCGGCCGACTGCAGGGCTGCCTGACGACAGGACAACCCAGTTGTTATGACTGCAGATGCATCCATGAAGGACATCATGATGGACAGGAGCTGTAAAAGGGTCAATATTCCTAGCCTCTGCCCAGAAGGAGAAACGTTTCCACTTACTAGCATAAGTCTTCCTAGAGGCAGATTAGTGCAAAGAAAGGATGATTTCACGCACCGGCTGAGAAATTAGCGGAAGCCTGGCTAAAGTTGGAAGTGGAGCAACCAAGCTGTAAGGTTGAGAGACTGAAGGGACTGGTGCAGCCCGCCCGACTGATGGACCAAGAGGTCTGGCACTGGGTCCAGATTCCACGGTTGCTCCAGCAGGTGGCGATGCAGGAATGGGAACCAAACTTGTCGAGGCCAGTAAGGGGCAATGAGGATCATCCTGGATCCCAAAGCGGTTGCCTTCTGAATTAGCTTGGGAATTAGGGGAAAAGGTGGAAAAGCGTACAGAAGACCCCGGGGCCAATCGTGGACTACAGCGTCTCTGGGGGAGTGGCCCGGAAGGGGGAAGAGAGTGAAGAAGTCGTCGCGCTTGCTTTTGAGAGGGGTTGCAAAAAGGTCGCAGCAAGGTTGACCCCATCTGCGGAAGATTTTGTCCGCTACTAATTGATTGAGAGACCACTCGTGAGGCATGAGAATAGCTCTGCTTAGCCTGTCTGCTATGACGTTGGACCTCCCGGGGATGTGCGTTGCTATCAGAAACCGTTGAGAGGAGATCGCCCACTGCCAGAGTCTGAGTGCTTCTCGACATAAGGGATAGGACTTGGTTCCTGCCTGCTTGTTGATGTACCACACTACAGACATATTGTCTGTCTGAATTGCAATAGTCCCGGTGGGTAGAGAGTCCTGAAGAGCTTGCAACGCCAAAAGCACCCCTCTCATTTCCAGGACATTTATGTGCAGATGGTACTCTAGAGGTTGCCAGGTGCCTTGGACAGTCCTGCCCTGAAAATGCCCCCACCCCACCCGATCAGGGAGGCATCCGTGGTCACTGTGGCAACAGGAGGAGGAAGAACACACGGTCTGCCCTGGAGTATCAGAGGGGAGACCATCCACCAAGCTAGGTGGTCTTTGCATGATTGAGTGATTATTATCTTGTGAGACATTGGAAGCTGTTGAAAGGACCATTGAGTAAAAAGCATCCACTGAAGAAGCCGCATGTGAAAGTGAGCCAGGGGAACTAGCATGATTGCTGCTGCCATGAGGCCCAAGGTCTTTAGTACAACTATGGTTTGAATCCTTTTGCACTGTAGTAAGACTTGCACATGTCGGCGGATTTCTGAAACTCTGTCGAGAGGAAGCCTTGCAGACAGATCTTTTGAATTTAAGATTGTGACTATAAAGATAATAGACTGAGAAGGTGACAATGCAGACTTTTTGAAATTTATTGATATACCTAACTTGGTGCAAGTTTGGATGGTATAATCCCTGGCTCGTAGTAGTTGATGCCTGGTGGGAGCAGTGAGGAGCCAGTCGTCGAGATATGGAAACACTGGAATCCTCGCTGTCTCAGGTGAGCCGTAACCACTGCCATGCATTTGGTGAACACCCTGGGGGCTGTGGTGAGACCAAAGGGCAGGGCCCTAAATTGATAGTGACTGGCTCCCAGCCAGAAGCGGAGAAACCTTCTGGAGCGCCTGTTCATTTTGATATGGTAGTACGCATCCTGAAGATCTATGGAGCACATCCAATTGTCCTGACCCAAAAAGGGTAGAATGGACTGGAGCGTGACCATCCGGAACTTTGTTCTTTGAACAGACTTGTTTAGCCTGCTAAGATCCAAAATGGTTCTCCAGTCCCCTGTCTTTTTTGGCACCAAAAAGAACTTGGAGTAGATTCCGGATCCTTGCTGGTCTGCTGGGACTGACTGGATGGCCCGTTTGTCTAGCAGTTTTGAAATTTCTAGTACTGCCTGTTCCCTTAGACCGGGTGGAACATCTGGAAGGGACTTGGTTGTTTGTACCGGGGTGTGGACAAAGGGAATCTTGTAACCCTCAGATATGATCGTACCCATTTGTCTTGTCTGAGAAGTTGCCAAGCTTCTGGGTACAGTGACAATCTTCCCCCGACTGCCTACGAAGGCGGACAGTCGGGCAGCCCCTCAGGGGTGCTGAAAGGGTTTGTCAGAGAACGATTCTCTGCTACCCTGATTCTGCAGGCCCCCTCTGCCCCTCGGTGTCTATGTGTTCCCTCCGGTGCCCCTGGAGGGAAACTCACCATGTGTGTCAGGCACGACTCCCTGGGGTTTCCGAAACCACATTTTTCCACTCTTCTGACCCTTGGGGTATGGTCTACAGGGAGTGAAAAAACGGACTCCCACGGCAGAGAGAGTCTTGCCTTCCTGCTCACACCTGGTAAGGGTATCTTTCACCTGTGGTCCAAACAGAGCCGAACCATCAAAAGGGGTATTGGTAAAGAACGCCTTAAAGGAGTCAGCAAAGTTGCATAACCGCATCCAGGCATGTCTTCTCAAAGCCACGCCTGTACCTGTGGCCCTACTCGCCCCATCGGCTGCATAAGAAATGAGCCGCATGGGGGAGTTGACGATAGAATTTAGGGTCGCCAGCTGGGAGTTTATTTCGTCTTGAGCCCCCGCAGCTGATGGATCCTGAAGGGTATCACCCAGTTCCTTAAGAAGATCCCTTTGGAGACGGGTGAAATGGCACAGATAATTCATCGACCGCATAGAGAAGGTCGCTGAGGAAAACACCCGCTTCCCGTACCTGTCCATTGTCCTAAATTCTTTATTAGGTGGATGGACAGGCACCGAAGGGTCAGCCAACTCCTTCTTTGTGGCTGCTGCAACCACTATGGCATCAACAGGGACACCTTTTGTCAAAAATTGCTTGTTGGGTGGGGCTGTAATAAATTTAGTGGGCCTACGGGGAGTTTGTTCCACTGTCTGGGGCTGACCACGCCCTTCGAGCCACCACTTCCATTAGTGGGTCGAAAGGCAGAGACACCCAAGAGGTGGAAGAGCGAGAACCAAACGCGTCCAGGTAGACCGACTCGTTCTCCGAAGGGTTAAGGACAGTCCAGTTCCCCCTCTGTTTAAGGATTTCTAGGATGTCTGAAAAGGAGACATCCTCAGAGGGGGATCTTGGCGACCCTTCCGAATCCTCCAAGTCGGTATCAGACGTGACTGACTCGGGGGAGTCAACATGTTTCCTCTTACATTTTCTCTTCCGGGAGGGCTCCTCTGAAGGATCGGGGGAGGCCTCGGAAGAGGAAGATACGCCCAATGGGGCGACCTGGAGCGTTTGGTCTCCACGCTTGTGGTCAGGAGGGTGGACAGAGACCGATGCAGGCACCATGGGGGGAGGAGCCGAAAGGGGCTGATCGAGGGGCCGACTCAGGAGTCAGCACACTCCTCATAACCGCAAAGGCGCCCCTGTCAGGCAGAGCAGAAGGTCCCCGCTCCGAGGAGAACCCCTGTTGGCACCGAGAGGGACGGCTCCGAGGCCGATGTCGGGGCTGAGCTCACCTGTGCCGATGTTCCGAGAGGGAGAACAGGGTCAGACAAGGGTCTGATGCCACTCGCCCCCTCGGAGCTGACGAGGGAGTCTCGGCACCCAGATCCTTCCAAGGACAGAACCAAGGAAGAGATCGGAGTCGACGAAGGAGCCGAAAGGTGTGGTATCGGCTCAGACGTCACCAAGATTCGAACCCCAACCGGCTCTGGCTCCGAACACAGGGAGGGAGTCGGAGGAGGAACTGCTGTAGATACCGGGACAGCCACAGTGAGTTGAGATGGGCTGGTTAAAATTTTGGCCAGGGCTTGCAACTTAAGGAGTCTGCTGACCACCCTCTCTAGGTCATGATCAGATAGCCTGGAAGACCGAGATGAGTGGGACCTATGGCTTTTCTCAGATTGGAGTAATGGTGACCTCGGAGCCGAGCGAACCGATTCTAGGGAAGGGGACCTAGAACGTTTTTGGCTCGAAGACGGTGCTGACAGTAAAGTCGGAGCCGACTGAGGCCTAGAGGTGTCGGCTCGAGCCGGAGCCGACGAGGAGGCAGGTGCTCCACCAGGCGACGGCTCCGAACTGGGAGCCGACGGCTTGGCGGGCTTAGAGGATTTACCCGATGAAAGCTTGGTCGGGGATCCTTCTGGCTTAAGTAAGCCTCTCAGGATGAGCTTGTTCCTACGCTCCTGCAGGACTCTCGGGCTGAAGGCATGACAGACCGAGCAGGAGTCCTGCAGGTGTAGGGGGCCCAAGCAATAAACGCAAGAAGTGTGACCGTCTGTCAGAAACATCTTCTGACAGCATGAGTCACACTTCTTAAAACCTGAGACTTTAGTATCCTTAGACATGATGGATACCAAAGAAAAAAGTCACTAGTGCTTAAACACACAGAACAACACACACACGCACTAATTAAGCTAACAAATTTAAACAATTACACAGCTAACTATATATGTGTGTATATATATATATATATATATATATATATATATATATATATATACACACACACACACACACACACACACACACACACACACACACACACACACACACACACACACAAGTCTACAACTGTAATAAAGTAAAAGAGCTAACACTACCCTATAACACAAGGAAAGGGAGGGGAGATTAGCCACTGAGAAAAAAGGGGGGAAGGGAAGAAACTCTCTAACTAAAACGAGTTTCTAAGAGGGAATATTAGGGAATAAACAGAGAGTAAGCTAAATGGGAAGTTATAAATATAAGAAAATGTTATCGAGAAAAACTAAAGTTAACTTTTAATATATGTATGTGTATATATATATATATATATATATATATATATATATATATATATATATATTTATATAAAAAGATGAATACGACCTGGAGCCAAGTAAATCGCAACCTCGTAGCTGAAGCGGCAAACGAGATCTGGGGATCTGATGCCTAGCATTGTGGGATATAGGGAGGGCCTCGAGCCAGTAAATAGCTCTCGAGCTTTAGTAGATTGCCGAGTCAGAGCCGAGGATCGGCTCCGAACCCATCCAGCAAGAATGAAGGCGAGATAGACAACTTAACATCAATTAACTACAAGCCCTCTAACTTAAATGGGCAAACAGCTCTCTAACTTAAACAAGCTATTGAAAAACTTAACAGACAGAAACAACAACCACTACAAGGGATTAAAGTCTACAAGGCAACGGGAAAAGCCGTGCCAAAGGGGAAAAACTATCACTATCTAACAGTAATTTGCTAAAAATGCACAACAAATTAAATATAATTAGAAGATAAGCTATCTATTAGCAAATATAACAGTTTAGAGGAAAAATAACAGAAAATTTGTTACAACTTAGCCACGGCCAAGATGAGCGCATCCAACTTTGTAAAGCGGCAAACGAGATCTGGGGAATTGCACCACTGCATTGTGGGATACCTTCTTGCCAAGAGCCACGTTTGTGACTTTCAGCTATGTATTTGGCCAAGTCGGAGTTGAGAATCGTCTCCAAACCCATCACTGTAAGAATGAAGGCGAGATAGGATAATTAGAAGTTATGTACTCACCATAACGTTCCATCTGAGTAGGAGTATTCATTTGTCTGCAACCTGTGGGTTATGGATCCGATATCGGATCCGAACCGCATGGTTTACCAGCTATGGATCCAAGCTCTCGGCTCCTCCCCTCACCCATAATGCCCTGCTCTACCCTCATGACCTCAGATCGAGTTTGCCAACAGCAAGAACACCCTAAAAAGGGTAACACACAATATGCAGGAAACTGAAAGGCCAGGGGGATAGGAGGGCGGGATGGTTGCAGACAAATGAATACACCTACTCAGATGGAACGTTATGGTGAGTACATAACTTCTAAATCTGAAGTAGGAGATTCATTTGTCTGCAACCTGGTCCCCAGCTACCTGAATCTTGGGCGGCCATCATGGAAGGATATTCCGGAGCACCGCGGAGCCAAAGGATGCTCTACCCCTAGATGCAAGATCCAACTTGTAGTGGGAAATAAAAGTATGAGATGAAGCCCACGTGGCTGCTGCACAAATATCATCTAGAGGAATCCTAGCCTTAAAGGCTGCCGAGGTAGATACTGACCGGGTTGAATGGGCGTGTACACCCTCCGTGCGGCCTTCCTGAAGCTTGATAAGCCAATAAGATACACTGTGAAATCCAGCGAGATAGAGACTTTAGAAATTGGCTTGCCCAAATTAAATTTAGCAAAGGAAATAAACAACTGGTCGGATTGCCTATGACCAGCCGTTCTGTTTAGATAAAATCTAAGTTGCCTGTGAACATCTAAGGAGTGAAGCTTGTATTCACCTTTGTTTTCATATTTGGGAAAGAAAACAGGGAGGTTAATGGATTGATTAATGTTTGCTTCAGAAGCTACTTTAGGAAGAAAGGACGGGTTGGTCCTGAGGTAAACACGGTCCGGATGAAATACCAAGTAAGGTTTAGCTGATAATGCTTGGAGCTCTGAAACTCTCTTGGCTGATGTAATGGCTACTAAAAAGGCTGTCTTGAAAGACAAGAATTTGAGATCCACCGTAGCCGCTGGTTCGAAGGGGGGGGGGGGGTCAAGGCCTGGAGAACTAAGGAGAGGTCCCAAGGAGGAACCGCTTGTTTTACAGGGGGCCTGAGAAGGAAAGTACCTTTAAGGAAAATTTTACACAACTTGGCTGACATGAGTGGACTAGAATCATGACCAGTGTGATAATGAGAGATTGCCGCCAGTTGAACTTTGACTGTGGAACTGCTGGCACCATCGTTAAAAAGAGTGGTTAGAAAGTCAAGCACTAAAGGGAGAGGAACCGTGAAGGGATTCAGGCCTTGCCGTTCTGCCCACAAAGAAAACCGTTTCCACTTGCTGCGGTAGACTTTCCTAGTGGACTGTTTATGGGCTGCCACCAGGATTGCCTTAACAGGTGACGAAATACCGGGAGTCCTGATCAAGAGTGGAACTGGAGCAGCCAAGCGGTCAGCTTCAGGTTGTCCAGGTTCGGAGGAGATATGCAGGATGGGTGGGATATCAGATCCGGAATGGGATCTAGAATACAAGGAGGATTCACCGAGTGAGACCTTAGAAAGGGGAACCAGATCTGTCGAGGCCAAAACGGAGCAATGAGAATCATTCTGCAACCCACCCGAGAGGCTTTCTGAAGAACTTGGAGCATCAGAGGCAAGGGTGGATAAGCGTATAGAAGACCGGGTGGCCAAGCATGCACCAGAGCGTCTCTTGGAGAACCTCCTGGAGGGGGTATCAGAGCGAAAAAACTGTCGCACTTGGTGTTTGAGGGAGAGGCAAAGAGATCGCATGAAGGAGTTCCCCACCGTGCGAATATGCATTCAGCTACTTGACAATTGAGAGACCACTCGTAAGGGGTCAGAATGGTGCGACTGAGCTTGTCCGCCAGGATGTTGGACCGACCCGGAATGTGCGTTGCTATCAGAAAGCGGTTGGTGGAGATTGCCCATTCCCAAACTCTCATGGCTTCTCGACAAAGAGGGTAAGACCTTGTCCCCCCTTGCTTGTTGATGTACCAGACAACAGACATGTTGTCCGACTGAATCGCAATTGTTCCCAAGGGAAGAAAGTCCTGAAATGCTAGCAACGCTAAGAGCACTGCTCTCATCTCTAGAACGTTGATATGCAGTAAGGTATCTGAATCGTTCCACATGCCTTGGACGGTCCGGCCCGCAAAATGCCCCCCCCACCCGAGGCGGGAGGCATCCGTGGTCACTGTGGCGAGAGGGGGAGAAGCACAAAATGGGCGGCCTCCGTGGAGATCTGGGGAGTGAAGCCACCACAGGAGGGACCGCTTGCAAGCCTTGCTGATCGCAATGGGATGATGCATAGGGAGAGCAAGGTAAGACCATTGTACTAAGAGAGTCCACTGGAGGATGCGCATATTGAGCCTGGCAGGAGGAAGAAGTGCTATAGCAGACGCCATGGACCCTAGAGCCCTCAGGACCAACTCCGCCGGAACAAAACTTGAGTGGAGAATGGCCCGCACCTGGAGCTGCAGATTTTGAACTCTGTCCGCAGTGAGGAAGGCTTTTAAACTCCTTGTGTCTAACCTGGCCCCTATAAAATCTAAGAGCTGTGTGGGCCAGGTTGGATTTCTTTGTATTTATTGTAATGCCCAGAAAGGGAGCAAGATGGAGAAAGGAGTCTCGCGCCAATAGTAGTAGATGCCTTGTTGGGGCGGTAAGAAGCCAGTCGTCCAGGTAGGGGAAGACCTGCACCCCCTGAAGCCTCAGGTGGGCCGCTACCACTGCTAATACTTTGGTGAACACCCTGGGGGCTGTGGTGAGACCAAAGGGAAGGACCCGGAACTGGTAGTGACTGGCTCCCAGCCGGAAGCGGAGGAACCTCCTGGAGCGCCTGTCCATCAGAATGTGGTAGTACGCGTCCTTGAGGTCTATAGAACACATCCAGTGATTTTCTCCCAGAAGGGGGAGAATAGATTGCAAGGTGACCATTCGGAATTTTTCCTTGGGGACTGCCAGGTTCAAGAGAGAAAGGTCTAAAATTGGTCTTAGTTCCCCCGTGTTTTTTGGCACTAAAAAGAACCTGGAGTAGAACCCTGATCCAATCTGGTCTGGGGGGACAGGCTGGATGGCTCTTTTCTTTAGCAGATGGCCAATTTCTGCCAAAGTGACCTCCCGTTGACGGGGTGGAACGTCTGGGAGGGACTTCAACTTTGGTAAGTGACGAAAAGGGATGCGGTATCCTCTGGATATGACCTGGAGAACCCAGCGGTCTGATGTTATGGACTCCCATGCCGCTAGGTGCCCCGAAAAATGTCCCCCGACTGCCTCCAGAGTGGAGCAGCCGGGCAACCCCTCAGGGTTGCTGAGCGGGCCGTTCAGAGAAAGGTTCTCTGGACCCAAAGTTCCTGGGAGCCCCTCTGCCTCTAGGGCGGCGTCCTCCCTGTCCTCCTCTGCCTCGGAAGGACTGGTTGTCCGGAGCAGGCTGGGATTGCTGCGACTTCCGGAAAGTACAGTTTTGTACCTACCATAAATGAAGATGTCCGAATTGGATAGCATCTGCAGTCATAACAACTGGGTTGTCCTGTCGTCAGGCAGCCCTTCAGTCGGCCGGATTCCAAAGTCCGGGTCCGCCGCTGATGTCGCACTTCACCCGGCGTCATCTCTGTTGGTCTTGGTATAAAGCACCAGCCGACGCCATTTTCTTCAGTGTTTCTTGCCCCAGATGCCAGAAGCCCTATAGAAGGCTAAAAATTTTGGATAGATGCCAATGTTTCCAAAAGATAGAGGTAAACACAAAAATAAGCATGTATGTACATAAATACAAACAAATACACCATGAAAGAAATCCCCACTAGCTAGCTATTAGAAGGGTAAACACCCTAGGAGTACCACAGAGGGAAGGAGGGAGGGTAATCCTGACTGCAGATGCTATCCAATTCGGACATCTACATTTATGGTAGGTACAAAACTGTACTATGTCCTTCATGGATGCATCTGCAGTCATAACAACTGGGTAGAATACCATAGCCAACTAGGGGAGGAGGATAAAAGTAGATTATGGTGTATTTAGGATCCCTTGCAGAACAGCAGTGGCAAACCCTGCTCGGGATCTGGAATATAGAGGTAAGTTATAATGCTTGGCAAATGTATGCACGGAGGTCCAAGTAGCCGCCTCAATAATGTCTTTGGTAGCCACTCCTCGTAAGAATGCTGTGGTAGTGGCTGTTGCCCTTGTAGAATGAGGTCTTATGTTCTGTGGAATTTGTTTTCCATGGAAGGAGTAACAGAATCGTATGCAATTTCCTATCCATTTGGAGATTGTCTGTTTGGAAATAGCTTTTCCTTCCCTTCCTGTTGCATAGGCTACGAAAAGTTGGTCAGTCTTTCTGCTATTTTTGTTCTGTCCAAGTAGTAGCGTAGCTGTCTATGTACATCCAAGGTATGCAGTATTCTTTCCCCTCTGTTTTGTGGGTTGGGAAAGAAGGTAGGTAGGTGGATTGCCTGGTTTAAAGACACTCTGGATACCACCTTAGGCATAAATGTAGGATTAGTCCTCATGGACACTCTATCTTGGTGGAAGATTAGGAAGGGTTGCACTGCCATTAAGGCCTTTAGTTCTGAAACCCTCCTTGCTGAAGTAATTGCCAGTAGGAAAGCAGTTTTCCATGACAGGTGTTGTAGGTCTGCTGTTGCTGCTGGTTCAAAAGGTGATAGTGTCAATTTTTCTAGCACAAAGTTCAAGTCCCAAGCTGGCAATGGTGGTTTCCTTGGAGGTTTTACATTCTTGATTCCTCTGAGGAACTGCCTGAGCAAAGGGTGTGAAAAACAGGTGGATCAAAGCTGTATTCTGCTGAAATAGCTGATGCATGAATCTTGATGGAGGAGTAGGACAGGCCTGAATGAAGTAGCTCGGCCAGATACTCCAGAATGTTAGGCATATCTATGTTTGATACATCTTTTCCTCTTTCAGAACTCCAGATGACAAACCTTTTCCATTTCCCAGCATAATTCCTTCTAGTTGAAGGCCTGCGTGCTTCAAGAATAATGTCTTTAACTCTTTGTGAAAGTTCTGTATTAGCAGCTGCTATGTGATGTTCCATGCAGTCAGTTGCAGCGTTTTAGGTTTGGATGCATGGTGCTGAAGTTGTTCTGGGTTAGCATCAAAGGCATCAGGGTATTGGCCACATATTGTTCGAGACATGCTCCTCAGCAGTGGGTACCAATGCTGCCTTGGCCAGTTTGGAGCTATCAGGATTATCCTTGGACGTTCCTCCTTGATTTTTAGTAGTACTTTGTGTATCAAGGGAAGAGGTGGGAATGCATATGCTGTTAGGCCTTTCCAGCTGAAGGAGAGCGAGTCCACTTTCCATGCTAGTGGGTGGAATGTCCTTGTGCAGAATTTGTTGAGCTGGTGATTGAGAGGTGATGTGAATAGATCTATCTGAGGCATTCCCCATTTCTTCGAGATAGTCTTGAAGATATCCGGGTGCGGCTGCCATTCGTGGGCATCCGATGTGGTCCTGCTTAACATATCTGCTAGAGAGTTTTCTTTTCCTGGCACAAATATTGCCTGTAACTGGATGTTGTAGCTGAGTGCCAGGGTCCACAGCTCCAAAGTCATTCTGCATAGGGGGTAAGAATGAGTGCCTCCCTGTTTGTTGATGTACCACATGACTGTGGTGTTGTCTGTCCTTATCATCAAGTGGTCCTCCTTGAGAAATGGTCTGAACTTTTGGATTGCCAGTTTTACTGCCAGCATTTCTTTTAGGTTGATGTGCAGGTGAAGTTGGTCCTGTGTCCACAATCCTTATACGCATT
Source organism: Protopterus annectens (assembly GCF_019279795.1). NCBI lineage: Eukaryota > Metazoa > Chordata > Ceratodontiformes > Protopteridae > Protopterus > Protopterus annectens. The sequence continues at coordinate 1,638,362,955 of NC_056741.1, read as the reverse complement.
TGTCCAGCATATGCGCCCCCCATCCTAGGTCTGAAGCATCTGTTGTGATGGTCTGGCTTGCTTGACCCTTGCGAAAGGGCAGGCCTGGGTTTGACTGGCATGCCTGAGCCCACCATAGGAACTCCTGTTTTAAGCATGGTATTAGTGGGATTTCCGTTTCTAGGCTGTGTCTGTGTTGGGACCATAAATTCTTTAGGTACCACTGTAGTTTTCTCATATGTAGTCTGGCAAATGGAACCAAGATTATGCATGATGCCATGAAACCCAAGGCCTGCAGTACCTTCCTTGCTGTTAACTTGTTCAGTTTTGTTAATGCCAAGAAGTAAAGAGGGAGCTCTTTTTGTTTTTCTGTAGTTAGGAATGCCATTTGTCTTACTGTGTCCAATTCCGCTCCCAGGAAAGTCCTTGTCTGGGATGGTATCAGTCTTGACTTTTGTAAATTGACTGTGAATCCCAGTGCTTGAAGCAAGTAAATGACCCTTTGTAAATCTGTTGTCAGCTTGCTTTTGTTGTCTCCTTGTATCAGGCAGTCGTCCAGGTATGGATAAATTTGAATTCCCTGTAGTCTGCAATGGGCGATTACTGATGCCAGGCATTTTGTGAATACTCTGGGCGCAGTAGATAAGCCAAAGGGCAATGCTGAGAATTGATAGTGCTCTGATCCTGCAAGAAATCTGAGGTATCTTCTGCAGATTGGTCGAATGGGGACGTGCAGGTATGCCTCCTTGAGATCTAGAGTTACCAGCCAACACTCCTTGCCCAGCATGGGAAGAAGTTGCTGTAGGGTCAGCATTTTGAATTTTGGGACAATGATGTAAGTATTCAGGGTGGACAGGTCTAGAATTGGTCTCCAACTTTTTCCTTTCTTGGAACTAGGAATAGTCTGGAGTAGAACCCCTTCCTTGCTCTGCTGTTGGCACTTTCTCCACAGCTCTCATGTTTGCTAACTCCATTATCTGTTGTAGAGCCTCTGTCTTTTGATTTGGAGGTAGATTTGGCATTCCTCTTTGTCTGGTAAAGTGTGGAAGTGGAACCGTAACCTTGATCTATGGTTCGTAAAATCCACTTGTCCTTTGTTATGTGGTGCCAGTTCTTTGAAAATAAGGTTAGCTTTCCGCCTAGAGGAGCTGCTATCTGTTCCCTGGTAGGCGGGTTTAGGATTAAGTCACTGTGGCTGTGTTGATGTAGTGGCAGGTGTTGAGTCTGTGCCTCTGTTGTTACCTTGCCACTGTCGTCCTCTGTAGGCACCTCCTCTGGATTGGTTTCTGCCTCTGGAACGTCTATTCCTGCCCCTTTGAGGTCTTGTGGAGTCAGGAAAGGACCAATTTTTGGCAGGCCAGTTCCTGCTAAACCTTGGGGTTGAACCTGCAAGAAATCTTTAACTGTCTGGACTGATTTTGCCTTTTCTTCCATTTTCTTCATAACCTGCTGGGCAGGTGTACCAAACAAACTTGTTTTATCCATAGGAGCATCTAGCAATTTAGATTTAACATGATCCGGTAAAGCTTGCTCCTTTAGCCATGCATGCCTTCTAATTACAGTGCCAGTCATGGCTGATCTAAATGAAGCCTCCAGTGCATCATAGCCACATTTTAAAGAGTGGTTACTAACTTGCTGTATGTTATTTACCATTTCTAATACATATTTCTTATCAAGAGATTCATCAGTGGTTAGCTTTTTAGTTAACTGATCAAGCATAAACTCTTGGTATTGTATCATGTGAAACTGACAGTTTAAAGCTCTAGCTGAGAGAGTGGCTGAAGTGTAAACCTTTTTACCCCATCTGTCTAATGACCTTGCTTCCCTTTCAGAAGGAACAGGGTTTTTAGCTGTGGTCGCGGCTACTGCCTTGGGACCCTGGGAAATAGTTTCGGGGTCTGCAAGAGGGGCCTTGTAAAGGTGGTGATGAGTATCTGGCACCCTGTAAAATCTGCCTGGTTTGGCAGGGGCTGGGGGTAAAGAATCTGGAGCGGAGCAGACATCATTGAAAGCATCATCCACCACAGAGAGAACAGGAGGTATAGCTAAGGGCCTGTGCTGTGGAAGGTGCAAAAGGTCCTAAGTCTTTTCCTGGAGTCTGAAAAATCCTGTTGCTGCCATTGGAACTGTTCTCGCATGGCATGCAAGGTTTCGCCAAAGGAGAAATCTTCTGGTGGGGAAGCAGCTGGAATGGATTCTTCAGCATCAGAATCTTCAAAATTGGAGAAAGGAGCCTCTGGCTGGTCAGTAATGTCTGATTCATCAGCAGAATCATCAGAGGACACTGGCTCATGGGGCTCTGCCCTAGGTCTCTTCTCTGGGGGCTGAGAGGCCCTGTCTGGGTGAGATTGAGATCCTCTAATTAATGAAATTAAATCTTCTGCCAAAGTAAGCATTTGAGAACTGGAAGAGGGCCTGGTTGAGGGGGGTTTAACAGGCACTGTTTTAGTAGTCTTGGCTGCTTTAGCCCTGGCGAAGGCCTTAATGGACATGGCTGCTGGAGGCCTAGCAGCACCACGTGCTGGGGTAGAGACATCCAAGGGAATGGTGTCTGATAAGTCAGTGGTAAGCACCGTAGTGGGTAAAATTTCTGAGGCCGATTCAAGAGTGTTAGCAGGGACCTCAGTTGTAGAGATAGATTCAGCTGTATTTTGATCAGTTTTCGGTTTCGTCGAAACCGAGACACTCATGTTTGCTTAACCATGGTTTCGCCGAAACCACGGACCGCAGTGTCGGTCTTTTCTTTGCGTTTTGGCAGAATGTAGTCGGAGGATCCGACGGCATAATGTACGCAAAATCAGAACCGAAAAACTGTTCTGCAAACTCCGACCGACGTCTAAGCGTTCGTCGGTTGAAAGAAGCACAGGCGAACAGGCTGCTACGTGGGCTGGGCCTAAGCAAGGTAGGCAGTAAGAGTGGAAATCTTAATGAAGTATTTGTTTCCCACAGGTTAAACAATTATTAACTTTTTCTGACATCGGCTGAGGCAAGAAAGAGTCCCCAACGGGGTACTTAGCTTTAGAAGTCTTCGAAGTAGTATTCGGTAGAAGTAATCTCTGGATCCGACCGACCGGCACTTGCGAACAGCTTTTGCTTCGCGCGCCACGCGGCAAGAAAGACTGAAGAAAATGGCGTCGGCTGATGCTTTTATACCCGAAGACCAACAGAGATGACGTCGGGTGAAGTGCGACATCAGCCGAAGCCGGACCCGGACTTTGGAATCCGGCCGACTGAAGGGCTGCCTGACGACAGGACAACCCAGTTGTTATGACTGCAGATGCATCCATGAAGGACATCCACATCTTCTTCTGACCCTTTTGGTTCCTAGAGTAGGGCCTCTGGGGTGCAGAGAAGCGGATTCCGACGGCAGACAGCGTCTTCCCGTCCTTCTCGATCTGGGTCAAAGTGTCGCGAACGGTTTTGCCAAAGAGGGCAGAACCATCAAAGGGGGCGTTCGCAAATGACGCTTTGAAGGGCTCAGAAAAATCGCAGTGACGGAGCCAGGCCTGACGTCTAGTGACTAGACCTGCCCCCTGCGGCTCTAGCGGCGCCTTCCGTAGCATGGGAGAGTAGCCGCATAGAGGTATTAGTAACTGATCTAAGAGTGGCCATGCGGGTGGAGTGCAGCATTTTGTCCTCTTCCGACATGGACTCTGGGGGAGATGCAGCGTATTCTTTAATAAGATCTCGCTGCATCCTAATGACGTGTGCCAGGTAGTTCAGCGCCCTTACCGAGAAGGTCGCTGAACTAAACATCCGCTTCCCCAAGCGGTCCATCATCCGAGACTCCTTGCTCGGGGGATGGACTGAGCGACTCTCCTGAGCATGTTCCCTCTTGGTGGCCGCCGTCAACATGGCATCTACCGGAGGCCCCTTACTCCAATGGGCACGGTCGGACGGTGGGCTAAGGATCCTATCGGGCCTCTTAGGAATTGGCTCCACGGTGACCGGTTCCTTCCACGCCCTGGTGGTAATGAGGTCCACCAGGGGGTCGGCAGGAGGGGACACCCAAGAGGTAGACGGGCCCGCTTCAAATGCCACCAAGAACACGGACTCGTCCGAGGAAGACTTGGGGGCAGACCACCCCCCCAGATACGGAGCATTTCCATGATGTCTCCAAATGAGACATCCTCGGGGGGTGACCGTGGGGAGCCTTCCCCTTCCTCCAAGTCCGTGTCTTCCGTGAGAGACTCGGGGGAGTCAATGTGCCTCCTTTTGCACGTATGCTTGCGAGGAACATCCTCTGGGGGGCTGTCAGAGGACTCCTCGCAAGCAGCAACCTGTTCCACGGGAGCAGCTTGGGGCACAGAAGCGGGCTGTCCCAAGGGCCGGATGGTGGAAGCCTGACCCAGTGCAGAGAGAGCGAGGGACGGAGCCGAAGCAAGTGCCGGGGGTCCGGAGACCCTCAACAGGGCCCTCTCCACTACATCAAACGCCGAAGGGGAGCCGACCTCGACCAAAGGATTCGACAATCGGCTCCCCCTCGGATCCGAAGAGTGGATCGGAGCCAGCGCCGAAGCGCTCGGATCCGGGACAGTGCGCTCGACACAGACGGCGCCGGAGCACTGATCCCCGGATCCGAGGCTCGGATCCAGGCTCGAGAGGTCGGATCCGATGCACTCGAGGGCAGGGTCGGATCCGGCACAGTACTATCGGCGCCGACCCACCCCGCCGGCTGCTCGGCTCCAACTGCTCCGAACCTGGGTAGCGGGTCGGAGAAGGAGCAATCGGTTTGAAAAAGGGGGATGAGCTCCCCCCCAGAGGGGGGGGGGAGGCAAGAGCACTCCCATCTGCATCTGGGCCTGGATGAACCTTCTCATCATCCAGTCCAGATCAGCATCCGAAAGGCTATATGTAGATCTCGACGAGGCTACCGAGGTAGGCCTAGAGTGCCTCCTCGATAGCCTCGACGGAGATTGGGTCTCCTCCTCCTCAGGTCCCGGTGAAAAACACACTGGAGACCGGAGCCGAGGAGGAGAAGACCGAGCCGACAATGGAGCCGGGGGAGAAGCCCGCTTGGCTGGCGGGGCCGAAACAGAGGTCTCGGCCCGCCGCTTATGGTGCTTCTCCCTCCGTCCTTTTTAGCATCCCTCTCCTCCAAACCAGAAACGGGAGGTTGAGTCCCAGGAGGAGGAGGGGGAGCCGCAGAAGGAATAACCGTGGGTACGGTTACTCCCGAAGGAGCGGAGGTCGGAGCCGAGTCCGGCGGTAAAAGGCCCACCAAAACAAGCTTGGACCTCCGCTCCTTCAATGCCCTGGGGTTGAACCCTGCACAAATGGAACATCCAGATGTGAGGTGTTCAACCCCCAGGCATCTAACACACCGAGTGTGGCCATCAGCTGGGGAAAGCTTATGGCCACACTCGGAGCATTTAGAATAAATAGACTTGTGTTGCTCAGACATCCCAATCTACAACAGTAGTTACTATAACTAAGAAGTAACTAAAGAAAACACAAAAATCACTCACAGGCCCAACACACACACTACGCTAACAGCGAGGGGAGGGATATAACTTTTAGATTAAACACTAAAAAAATTAAATATACCAAAGGGGAAACCTACACTTTCACACAAATAACCAAAAAAAATCTTTAAATTTTACAATTTAAATACTTGAAACTAGCACTTAGCTGGAGAGCTGGAAAACAATCTGGTCACCATGCGCGGCAAACAAGATCTGGGGTCATGAGGGTAGAGCAGGGCATTATGGGTGAGGGGAGGAGCTGAGAGCTTGGATCCATAGCTGGTAAACCATGCCGGTTCGGATCCGATATCGGATCCATAACCCACAGGTTGCAGACAAATGAATCTCCTACTTCAGATCATAGCATTATACATGTTTGTTATAACAATAAATATTTTTGTTTTCTGGGTTTTATTTTTTTTTCTTGGGAGTTTTAAAAGTTTTAGAATGAAAGCTTCTATGAAGCCAGCATAATTAACTGATAGTTTCTGTATTGTGGATGTAGCTGAGGAAGAGCATTCTTAATATAAGAAACAGAAAATGAGGAAAGAGGAGTTTCCAAAGTCAGAGATGCTAGAAAAGACTGCTCAGTATTTTTTGTTTCCTCACCTTAGAGACCCAGTCCTTGTTGCATCCTTAAGCTTAGTGGTTCATAAGTGGTCAATCCACCATGTAAATTTGACTCCACAAGTCCCTCTACCCATCTCATTTGTTCATACTAGTGAGCACTTAAAAGATCATGCAATGAACACCCTTCCCCTTAGACTGACCAAAATTAAAGTTATGTACCTACCACAGCAACAGATCTGTAATACCGAAGCTTCTGTTATGGCAGTTAAGGATATATGTGAAAAGACTAAGAAAAGGTAATACAGAAACTGAGAAACTGGAATCTATGGATATGGATAGCGAGATGCAAGCAGCAAAAATGTTTTAAAATCTTTTGTTTTATATACAGGTCAGGCATGTCTTTTATCAGCCAGAATTGATATTGTGGACAATAGTTAGTAAAGAGTTGAAGGATTTTATCTGGGAGGGGAACAGCGCAAGAGTTAAATGGGGTAAGCTGTTCCTTCAAACAGAACAAGGTGGTTTAGGATTATCTGATCTTAAAGGATATTTTAAGGCTACACAGTTAAGGCTAATATACATAACACAAGCAGTAAGCTAAAATTCAATGTGGAAAAGTATGATGATGAAAAATCAGGGAAGATTCAAGAAATGAGGACAGAGTAGGATGTTGGATGCAGTTCCTTAAAGAGAATAACACCAGACATACAAAATATTATATCCACATATTAGCAGAAAGTATTGTGAGAACTAAGCCAGCACAAGAATGGAGATATTGGGCGCAAATAACTAGATAGTGAAAGGTAACAGAATGGGAAGAGCCAATAACCAGTAAAAGGAGTAGGTCCAAAAATAAAGCGCAAGAACCAAAAACACCCTGGACGAGCACCAAAAGGCACAAAGTACAAGCAGGAAACTCCTGTAGATGTAATACAACTCTTTTATTAACGCCACAAAAGTGGGAAGAGGCCAATAAGACATTTGGACTGCTGGCTAGAGATGGTCTTCCCTACCAGAGATTGATATGAGAATATAGGCAAAGAGAAAGGGATCTGGACATCCTTAGTGAAAGACCTGCTCTGGTAGAGTTTTACTTGAAGCAAGAAGAGAAGCTGCTGTTAAAAAGGGGCATCTATGTCAGTTGATTGAGTTTTCAAAAACTCGAAATTCATATTGGGGATTCGATATGATCAAATTTCTCAAAACTCGAACAGTAAAAAAAAAAAAAATCCCACAAAATTTTTTTTTATAAGTTTCACCTCCATACCCCCTGAAAATTATATATACCAACTCCAAGATCGCACTACACTGAGGAAAACAGTAAATTTCCTGATCCTCACTGTACTGCGATCTCCATTCAAAAGCTTTGAGTTTTCAGAAATTTGATTGTATCATCTCGCCAATATGAATTTAGAGTTTCTGAAAACTTGATCAACTGACAGGGATCCTAAAAAAGGATAATTAGTAAGGCATATAAAATACTGCACAATAACTATAGGAATCAATCAGAGGTGGTTAGAAATGATTGGGAAGACAGACTGGATAAGCCACTTACAAGGAAACAATGGGAGGACATACGTATGGCTTCCAAGTATGCAAAGTCTAGAATATTTAGATTTTTTTTCTTGGAACTGTCTGCACAGGTATTTTTATACGTCAAGCAGACTCCAAAGAATTTTTCCTCTGGTAGATGGCAAATGTTGGAGGTGTGATGGGGAAGAAAGAGGTAACTGGGAATATATGTTTTGGGAGCGTAATGACTAGGCAGACTTCAAAAATTCCTTATAGGGTACTCTGTCAGAAATACTGGCAGATCAAATGGGTGTAACTAAGGAAATGATTATTTTGAGCTGGGACACAGCATCTGAATTAGGTAGACATAATAAGGCCTTGTTAAGTTTATTTCTGGTGGCTGCCAAAAAAGCAAGTACTAGAAAATGAAAATCAAAGTCTAAACCAATTGTACTTATAAGTACTGAATATTGTAACAGAGACCAATTGTATTTGTGAGTACTGAATACTGTAACAGAGATAAAATAACGGAAGTGGGATCTTTAGAAAAGGGTAAGAACAACTTACATAGAAATAAATGTAAATTGTGGGAACAATACATGCAGAACAATTATCTGGAGGAGGAGTGAGGTTTAAAGGAAGGCAGGAAGTGAGCAATTTATCTACTGCTGGAATGATGACAGTTATACAAAAGAACATATGTGATGTATAATGCATGTTAACTGGTAACATGCTAACAGTTTCCTTTTATATGAATCAAAACTTATATACTCTCCACAACTATGCATCTTTGTTGTTCATTTTCATTCTTCCTCAACGAATGGGTCTCTGATCCATCCTTGGATCCGACTCTGCTGCATTTCTTCCAGACTCTGGATCTGACTCTTAAGCTCCTCCCTTTACCCACGATACCCTACAATACTGTATTTCCTCAGATCGAATTTGCTGGTCTATCAGAAAAAGCAGGTTATAGCCCACACAAAGAATAAAGGCAGAAAAGGGGCTCAAACAGAAAAGTACAATTGTGTACACTTACCATAAATGTAGATGTTCGAGTGTACTCACTGTTGCAGTCATCACACTTGGGTTATCTGCCTGCAGGTAGCCCTCAGTCGGCCCGAATACCAGAGTCTTGGGATTTCTGTCTCAGATGCTGTAGCCTCTTCCATGACGTTAGGTCATCAGGGGTATAAAAAATGCAGTCTATGCCATTATATCAGTTTTTCTTGCACCAGATGTCAGGAGCCCCCAAAAAAGGAAGCAATTACATGGTGTGGAACACCTCCAGTAAAAAGTAAATGCCATTGCCATAGGATACGGCCAAAAAGAGGACAGGTAGAAAGTATAGAAAAAGTCAGGGGGCTGAAGGGAGGGTAACCAGGACTGCAACAGTGAATACATTCGAACATCTACATTTATGGTAAGTGTACACAACTGTACTATGTTCTTCGTGTTTCACTGTTGCAGTCATCACACTTGGGTTGAATCCCAAAGCTGAGGAAGGGTGGAGGCAGTCAAGAAATATTAGGGCTGGCTAGCAGGCCTTGTAAGACTGCTGTGGCAAATCCAGCTCTGGATTTAGAAAAGATAGGTAAGTGGTCATGCTTGGTGAAGGTGTGTGCAGAACTCCAGGTTGCAGCTTCCAGGATGTCCCTGCTAGGGACTCCTCTGAGAAATGCTGTAGCGGTAGAGGTAGCCCTAGTGGAATGAGCTCTGATTTCCAGTGGGGTAGGTTTTCCATGGTGTTTGTAGCAGAAATTAATGCAGTTGGTTTGCTTTGAAATGGCCTTGCCCTCTGCCCCTGTAGCAAAGCTGATTAGCAGCTGGTTAGATTTTCTGAAGGGTTTAGTCCTGTCAAGGTAGAATCTGAGTTGTCTGTGCACATCTAAGGAGTGCAGGATCCTTTCCGCTTTATTCTGAGGATTAGGGAAAAAGGTTGGTAAATGGATGGATTGATTTAAAGCCACACTGGATACCACCTTGGGCATAAATGATGGGTTACTTCTGAGGGAAACCCTGTCAGCATGGAAAATAATGAAGGGTTCTACATCCATTAGTGCCTGTAGCTTAGACACACTTCTTGCTGAAGTGATGGCTAGCAGTAAGGCTGTTTTCCAAGAGAGAAATTTCAACTCTGCTGCAGCAGCAGGCTCAAAGGGGGGAAGCGTGAGTTTCTCTAGTACAAAGTTAAGGTCCCAGGCAGGGGTGGGAGCTCCCTCGGGGGCCTTAAACTGTTAGCTCCTTTCAGGAACTGTTTGATGAGCGGGTGAGAAAAGAGAGGTGGCTCAGTATTGTAATGAGCAGACATGGCAGAGGCATGAATCTTAATTAATTTATTTATTTATTTATTTTACATTTGTTAACCGGGAAAGTCTGACTGGAGCGAGGTCCATTTACCGCGGAGTCCCGGGGAGAAAATCTCCACTATTATACTATATGTTCAGTGATAATATATGCAATACTAAACATTATTTACAATACAAGATATTACATGCAAGAAAAACATGATTAAAGTGATTTGTTCAAAACTAACAAAAGGACTTCATTGTAACAATACAATCATCAGATACATCACATATGCCAGTATAAACAGACAATATTTTTTGCTGAGCAGGTTTGAGCGTAACTGATGAAAAGGATAGGCCTCTGTGGAGCAGCTCTGCTAGGTAATCTAGGATTTGAGGTAAGGTGGGCACAGCTTTGTCCTTTCCTTGAGACTGGCTCCAAGAACAATATCTTTTCCACTTTTCTGAATAGGATTTCCTAGTACTAGGCCTTCTGGCCTCAAGGATGACGTCCAACACCTGTTGGCTGAGGGTTGCTTGTGGTGTATTCAGTGGATAAGCCTGGCTGCAAGGTTCAGGGTTTGCAGCTGTGGATGCAAAATCTGTCCCTCCTGCTGGGACAGCAGGGAGGGGGTCTGATGTAGGTGCCAGGGTGGCACTGCTGTCAGACTGCGTAGGAGTGGGTACCAGTGCTGGCATTGCCAGTCTGGGGCAATAAGGATTGTCCTTGGTCTGTCCTGTTTGATCTTGAGTAGTACTGAAGAGAGGAGGGGCAGTGGGGGAAAGGCATAAATTGAGAGGTTTTCCCATGGAAAGGATAGGGCATCCACTTTCCACGCTTTGCTGTGAGGGTTTCTGTTGCAAAATCTGCACAATTGATGGTTTTGGGGGGAGGCAAAGAGGTCCACCTCTGGTGTCCCCCACCTGTGGATTAGAAGTTTGAATGTGCTGGGTTCTAGTTTCCACTAGTGTGGGTCCAGTAGATTTTTGCTTAAGTCGTCTGCCAGTGAATTTTGTTTGCCTGGCAGGAACTGAGCTTGTAGGTGCACTTGGTTGCTCAAGGCTGTGTTCCACAAGGCCATGGTTAGCCTGCAGAGTGGACGGGAATGGGTTCCCCCCTGCTTGTTTATGTACCTCATAACTGTGGTGTTGTCTGTCTTTATCAGGAGTTGTCCTGGAAGGATAAGGTACTTGAAGGCTGTCAGAGTATTCGGTACAGCTAACGTTTCTTTTTGATTGATATGCAGGGGAATTTGTCCTGGGCTCCACTTGCCTTGAATGCATTTGCCTGCCATGTGAGCCCCCCCATGCATAGTCTGATGCGTCCGTTGTCAGAGTTTGGGTGGCGAGGGGTTGAGTGGTTGCATGCCTCTGCCCTTTGGCAAGGAATGATAGGAATCACTGTTTGAGAATGTTGACACCAGATACTTTTTAAGTATCACTGAAGTTTCCTCATATGCAGTCTTGCATATGGAATTAGTAGAATGCATGAGGCTATGAACCCTAGGGCTTGCAGAATTTTTCTTGTAGATAGCTGGGTTTTGGCGGCCATTAGTTTGAAGTAGTTTGTCAAATAAGCCTGTTTTTCTGGAGTGAGGAATGCCATCTGGGAAGCTGCGTTCAAGCTTGCTCCCAGGAACACAATCTTTTGGCTGGGCACCAGTTGTGATTTCTTTTCGTTGATGGTGTACCCCAGAGAAGTTAGGAGTCTCTCTACAAATGCCAGGTGTTGAAGTAGCAATTCTTGGCAGTCCGCCTTATTCAGGCAATCGTCCAAGTAATGGTAAATTTTAATATTTCTCTGCCTGCAGTATGCAATGGCTGGAGTCAGGCACTTTGTGAACACCCTGGGCGTAGTAGATAAGTCACAGGGAAGTGCAGAGAACTGATAGTGCATAGAGTCTACCCTGAAACGTAGATATTTCCTGCAAGATTCCCTTATGGGGATGTGCAGATATGCTTCTTTTAAGTCTAGAGTGACTAGCCAGGCGTCTTGACTAGCATAGGAAGAAGCTGTTGCAGTGTAAGCATTTTGAATTTTGGGACCACCAGGAAGGTGTTGAGAATTGACAGATCCCGGATAGGGTGCCAAGAGCTCTCTTTTTGGGGAACCAGGAACAGTCTGGAGTAGAAACCCTGTCCCTTTTGTTCTGTTGGAACAGGCTGAATAGCCCTGATACTGAGAAGAGAAAGTACTTGCTTTTGAGCCTCTGCCCACTGGTTTGGAGGAAGGTCTGGCATCCCGTTTGGGGTTGGCAGTGATTGGAAGTAGAATCTGTATCCCTGGGATACAATGTTTAAGACCCATCGGTCTTGGGAAATGGACATCCAGTTTTTTGCATGCAGGGCGAGTTTTCCTCCTAGTGGTGCAAGTGCTTGGGCCTGGCTGGGAAGGATGATAGGCAAGTAATTGTGAACTTTTTCCATAAGGGGGTGGCTTACCATTCCCTATTTTTGAGGTGGTAGCACTCCATTGTTTAGATCTCTGCATACCCTGAGACTGCAGTCTTGGTGGTCTGTTGCCCCTGGGTTTGGACTGAGAAGGCCTGGGAGGGACTGGGAAGGACCAGTTTTTAGAAGGCCAATGCCTACTGAATCTAGGTGGCTGGACCTGTAAGAAATCTTTAACAGTTTGCATAGATTTAGCTTTTTCCTTCATCTTTTTAAGAATTTCTTCTGCTTTTGTGCCAAACAAACGTTCCTGGTTTAATGGAGCATCCAGTAATTTTGCTTTGACATGGTCTGGCAAGATTTGTTCCTTCAGCCAAGCATGCCTTTTCAGTACAGACCCAGTGACTGCAGCCCTGCAAGATGCTTCTAAGGCATCAAAGTCACACTGCAGAGTATGTTTACTAACTTGGTTTGCAGAATGCATTAACTCTTGTAAATCTTTGTTTTCTGTACAATCTGGAAGCAACAACATTTTTTGTTTAATTAGTCCCATAATATGCTGCTGGTACTTCATGTGAAACTGGCAATTCAAAGCCCTGATGGCAAGAGTTGCAGAGGTATATACCTTCTTACCCCATTTGTCTAAAGTTCTAGAATCCCTGTCCAAAGGGGTAGGGTTTTTAGCTGTAGTAGCCTTAATGCCTTTAGGTCCCTGGGAAATGGTCTCTGGATCCGCAGTGGGATTTTTAAAGATACATTTGTGAGAGTCAGATACTTTGTAGTACCTGTCAGGCTTTCTAGGAGCTGGTGGTAAAGTATCAGGGGTAAGACTGGATTCCATGAAGACATCATCTACAATATCCAGGACAGGGGGTATAGCTAGAGGCCTGTGCTGAGGCAAGTCTAAAAATTCTCTGAGTCTCTTTTTGGACTGAGGGTAGCCCTGGCATTACCAGCGGAAATGCTCCCTTAAGGTATGCAAAGTTTCATCAAAAGAAAAATCCTCTTGAGGGGAGGCAGAGGTAATGGAATCCTCTGCATCAGAATCCTCATAGGTAGATAAGGATAAGTCCTGCTAATCAGAGGGGTCTGAGTCCTTGGTCTCATGGTCCATAGAATCAGAAGGAAAATCAATTCTTTGTATTTTAGAGGGGGAAGGCTGACTTCCCCTAATTCAGGTTATAAAGTCTTCAGCCATTCTAAGCATTTGATTCTGCGGCATGGGAGCTTGAGCATGCGCTTTGGTTGTCGGTTTTCTAGGTGTAGTGCAAACTCCGGGCCTGAGAAACTCGGTAGTTTTAGTCAAAACCAAAGTTGCAGGTTTAATATGAACATCGGAAGGTCGGAATACACCCTCAGAAGCCAGTGCCTGCACAGAGGCTCCATATCTATCCAAGGTAGAAACATCTGCAGGTTCCATAGTCGAAGAAGCAACTCGTGGCATACCGAACTCCGAATGGGTCTCAGCAGAGGCCTGCGAATCTGTAGAAGTGGGTATCAGGGGCTGTGAAGGTGCCTCACTAAGTACGGACTGGAGACTAGCTTAACGGAAGCGTCTTCGGCAGTTCTGGACCTATGCGGTCTGTCTCTGTCTTTATCTTTACTTTTTTTCGGACGATCGGTAGTCAGATGGCTTACTGAAGCCATTTCAGAATATGGAGAACAAGAGCGAAAGAACTTAGTGACAAAGATAGCCCGAAGACGAATAGTTCGGGCGTTAAACAAGGCACAAAACCAACAGCGAGGAACGTCGTGGTCTGGGCCTAAACAGGTGACGCAGTAAGAATGAAAATCTCTGTGAGGTATTTGCTTTCCACAGGCAAGACAATTATTAACTTTTTCTGACATTGGTTAGAGTAAGAAAAAAGGATCCCCAACGGGGTACTTAGCTTTAGAAGACTTCAGGTTTGAAACTCGAACAACGAAAATTTCAGTAAGTGGCAGACAGGCACTTGCGAACTGCTTCTGCTTTGGGCTCCCACACGGCAAAAAAGCTGATGTAATGGAGAGGCTGCATGTTTTATACCCCTGACGACCTGACGTCATGGAAGAGGTGACAGCATCCGACGTAGAAATCCCAGGACTCTGGAATTCGGGCTGACTGAGGTCTACCTGCAGGCAGATAACCCAAATGTGATGACTGCAATAGTGAAACATGAAGAACATCAGTGGTTACAATATTTCTATCAGGCCACTCCCAAACCAAAAGGAGAGGGGGGAAAAAAGGAGAGAAATTGAAGAAGAATGAAAATGAACAACACAGATGCCTAATTATGATGAGTACATAACTTTTAAATCTGATGTTGTCATTTTTATTCATTCCTCAACAAATGGGGCAGAGTCCCCACCTATGAATCTTGGGAGGCCCTCATGGAAGGATGTTCAGAGTACCGCATAACCAAAGGCAGCACTGTTTCTGGAATTGAGATCCAATTTGTAATAAGCAGTAAAAGTATGAGCAGTGGACCAAGTAGATGCAGCACAAATATCAACAATAGAAGTTCTGGCCCAGTAGCAGATGAAGTAGCCATGGATCTAGTAGACTAAGCTTTTGGAGGTCTCGTAAAGGCAAACCTCACTGACAATAAACATATGAAATACAATCTGTTAACAATCTGGCTAAAGTAACCTTACAGACTGGTTTTCCCAATGTACTGGGGGCAAAGGACATGAATTAGAAGTTATGTACTTACCATAACGTTCCATCTGAGTAGGTGGATTCATTTGTCTGCAACCTATGGGTTATGGATCCGATATCGGATCCGAACCGGCATGGTTTATCCAGCTATGGATCCGAGCTCTTAGCTCCTCCCCTCACCCATAATGCCCTGCTCTCCCTACATGACCTCAGATCGAGTTTGCCCTGTATCAAAAATACCCTAGAAATGGGTAACACATAATATGCAGGAAACTGACAAGGCCAGGGGGATAGGAGGGCGGGATGGTTGCAGACAAATGAATCCACCTACTCAGATGGAACGTTATGGTAAGTACATAACTTCTAAATCTGAAGTAGGAGATTCATTTGTCTGCAACCTGTGGGACAGAGTCCCCAGCTACATGAATCTTGGGCGGCCGTCATGGAAGGATATTCCGGAGCACCACGGAGCCAAAGGATGCTCTACCTCTAGATGTGATATCCAGCTTGTAATGAGAAATAAAGGTATGAGATGAAGCCCAAGTGGCTGCTGAACAAATGTCATCCAGAGGAATCCTAGCTTTAAAGGCCGCTGAGGTAGAAACTGACTGGGTCGAATGGGCATGGACTCCCTCCGGTGCGGGCCTCCCAGAAGCTTGGTAAGCTAAAAGAATACACTGTGAAATCCAGCGTGACAAGGAGACTTTGGAAATTGGCTTAACCAGATTGAATTTGGCAAAGGAAATGAACAATTGGTCGGATTGCCTATGACCAGCTGTCCTGTTAATATAAAAACGAAGCTGCCTGTGAACATCCAAGGAATGCAGCTTGTATTCACCCTTGTTCTGATATTTAGGAAAGAAAACAGGGAGGTTAATGGACTGATTAATGTTTGCTTCTGAAGCTACCTTAGGAAGAAAGGAGGGATTGGTCCTGAGGTATACGCGGTCCGGATGGAAGACCAAGTAAGGCGGCTTCATGGATAAGGCTTGAAGTTCCGAAACTCTTTTGGCCGAAGTAATGGCAACTAAAAAAAGCAGTCTTGAGGGATAAGAATTTAAGATCTACTGTGGCCGCAGGCTCGAAGGGGGGAGCGGTCAAGGCCTGAAGAACCAAAGAAAGATCCCATGGTGGAACCGCCTGCTTGACAGGGGGTCTAAGGAGAAAGGTGCCTTTTAGGAAGATTTTACATAATTTGGCGGACATAAGTGGTCCAGAGTCATGACCAACATGATAGTGAGAAATGGCCGCAAGCTGCACTTTGACCGTGGAACTACTGGCACCATCATTAAAAAGAGTGGTAAGGAAGTCTAGCACCAGAGGAAGGGGAACCGTAAAGGGATCTAGACCCTGCCTCTCCGCCCAAATGGAGAATCGTTTCCATTTACTGCGGTAAACTTTTCTGGTAGATGGTTTATGAGCCGCTACCAGGATGGCCTTAACGGGGGATGAGATACTGGGAGTCCTAATTAGGAGTGGAACTGGAGCAGCCAAGCAGTTAGCTTCAGGTTGTCCAGATTCGGAGTTGGTAGGTTCGATAGGTGTGATATCAGATCCGGAATGGGATCTAGAATCCAAGGTGGATTCACCGAGTGAGACCTTAGGTAAGGGAACCAGATCTGTCGAGGCCAGAATGGGGCAATGAGGATCATTCTGCACCACAACCGAGAGGCTTTCTGAAGAACCTGGAGCATCAGAGGCAAAGGGGGGTAAGCGTAAAGAAGACCGGGAGGCCAAGCATGCACCAGAGCGTCTCTCGGGGAATCCCCTGGAGGAGGGATTAGTGCAAAAAAACTGTCGCACTTGGTGTTTAAGGGAGACGCAAAGAGATCGCAACAAGGAGTTCCCCACTGTGCGAAGATCCGTTTCGCTACATGAGCATTGGGAGACCACTCGTACGGGGAGAGAATGGTGCGACTGAGCTTGTCCGCAAGGATGTTGGACCGACCCGGAATATGCGTTGTGATGAGAAAGCGGTTGGTGGAGATCGCCCATTCCCACACTCTCATGGCTTCTCGACATAAAGGATAAGACCTGGTTCCCCCTGTTTGTTGATGTACCAGACCACCGACATGTTGTCTGACTGAATCGCAATTGTTCCCAGGGGAAGAAAAGCCTGAAGTGCTCGCAACGCCAAGAGCACTGCTCTCATCTCTAGAACACTGATATGTAGGGAGGTCTCTGAGTCGTTCCACGTGCCTTGGACCGTCCGGCCTGCAAAATGCCCCCCCCACCCGAGGCGGGAGGCATCCGTGGTCACTGTGGCGAGAGGGGGAAAAGCACAAAAGAGGCGGCCTTCGTGGAGATCCTGTGAATGGAGCCACCACAATAGAGACCGCTTGCAAGCCTTGCTGATCGCAATGGGATGATGCAGAGGGAGAGCAAGGTAAGACCACTGAACTTGAAGTGTCCACTGAAGGAACCGCATGTTGAACCTGGCGAGTGGAAGAAGAGATATCGCTGCCACCATGGACCCTAGAGCCCTCAGGATCAATTCCGCCGGAACTGAGCTGGAGTGGAGGATGGCCCGCACCTGGAGTCGCAGATTCTGAACTCTGTCGGCTGTGAAAAAGGCTCTTAACTCCCTCGTGTCTAACCTGGCGCCTATAAAATCTATCAACTGAGTAGGGGCCAGGTTGGATTTTGTTACGTTTATCGTGATGCCCAGGCAGGGAGCTAGATGAAGAAAGGAGTCTCGCGCCAAGAATAGTAGATGCCTTGTTGGGTAGGTGAGAAGCCAGTCGTCCAGGTACGGAAAGACCTGCACCCCCTGAAGCCTCAGGTGGGCCGCAACCACTGCTAATACTTTGGTGAACACCCTGGGGGCTGTGGTGAGACCAAAGGGAAGGGCCCTGAACTGGTAGTGACTGGCTCCCAGCCGGAAGCGAAGAAACCTCCTGGAACGTCTGTCCATCAGTATGTGGTAGTACGCATCCTTGAGGTCTATAGAGCACATCCAGTGATTCTCTCCCAGAAGGGGGAGGATGGATTGCAAAGTGACCTTCCGGAACTTCTCCTTGGGAACTGCCAGGTTTAACAGGGACAGGTCTAAAATTGGTCTTTGGTCCCCCGTCTTTTTTGGCACTAAAAAGAACCTGGAGTAGAACCCTGATCCGATCTGGTCTGGGGGGACGGGCTGGATGGCTCTTTTCCTCAGCAGATGGCCAATTTCTGCTGAAGCGGCCTCCCACTGACCGGGTGGAACGTTTGGGAAGGATTTTAGTTTTGGGATGTGATGAAAGGGGATCTTGTATCCTCTGGATATAATGCGGAGGACCCAGCGGTCTGATGTTATGGACTCCCATGCCGCTAGGTGCCCCGAAAAACGTCCCCCGACTGCCTCCAGAGTGGAGCAGTTGGGCAACCCCTCAGGGCTGCTGCGCGGGCCATTCAGAGAAAGGTTCTCTGGACCCGAAATTCCTGGGAGCCCCTCTGCCCCTGGGGCGGCGTCCTCCCTGTCCTCCTCTGCCACGGAAGGACTGGTTGTCCGGAGCGGGTTGGGATTGCTGCGACTTCTGGAACCACATCTTCTTCTGGCCCTTTTGGTTCCTAGAGTAGGACCTCTGGGGCACAGAGAAGCGGATTCCGACGGCAGACAGTGTCTTCCCGTCCTTTTCGCTCTGGGTCAAGGTGTCGCGAACCATTTTGCCAAAAAGGGCAAAACCATCAAAGGGGGCGTTCGCGAAAGACGCCTTGAAGGGCTCCGTGAAATCGCAATGGCGGAGCCAGGCCTGGTGTCTAGTGACTAGGCCTACTCCTGCAGCTCTAGCGGCTCCCTCAGTAGCATGGGACAGCAACCGCATAGAGGTATTAGTCACGGACCGAAGAGTGGCCATACGGGTGGAGTGCAAATGTTTGTCCTCCTCCGACATGGACTCTGGGGGGGGGATGCAGCGTATTCTTTAATAAGATCGCGCTGCATCCTGATAACATGTGCCAGATAGTTGAGCGCCCTCACAGAGAAGGTCGCTGAACTAAACATTCGCTTCCCCAAGCGGTCCATCATCCGAGACTCCTTGCTCGGAGGATGGACTGAGGGACTCTCCTGGGAGAGTTCCCTCTTGGTGGCTGCTGCCGTCAACATGGCATCTACCGGAGGTCCCTTACTCCAGTGGGCATGGTCTGCAGGGGGGCTAAGGATTCTGTCTGGCCTTTTGGGGATTGGCTCCACGGTGTCCGGTTCCTTCCATGCCCTGGTGGTAATAAGGTCCACCAGGGGGTCGGCAGGAGGGGACACCCAAGAGGTAGACGGGCCCGCTTCGAATGCCTCCAAGAACACGGACTCGTCCGAGGAAGACTTAGGGGCAGACCACCCACCCCTTATGCGAAGCATTTCCATGATGTCTCCAAAGGAGACATCCTCGGGGGGTGATCTTGGGGAGCCTTCCCCTTCCTCCAAATCGTGTCTTCAGTTAAAGACTCGGGGAGTCTATGTGCCTCCTTTTACACGTATGCTTGCGAGGTGCTTCCTCGGGGGGGGCTGTCCGACGAGCCCTCGCAAGCAGTGTCTTATTCCAATGGAACAGCTTGGGGCATTGAAGCGGGCTGTCCCACTGGCCGGATGGCGGAAGCCTGACCCAGTGCAGATGGAGCGTGGGAAGGAGCCGAAGCAAGTGCCGGGGGTCCGGAAGCCCTCAACAGAGCCCTCTCCACTACATCAAAAGCCGAAGGGGAGCTAGCCTCGACCAAAGGATCCGAAAGTCGGCTCCCCCTCGATCCGAAGAGTGGATCGGAGCTGGCCCCGAGACACTCGGATCCGAGGGACCAGTGCGCTCTGACACAGACGGCGCCGAAGGCACACTGAGTCCCCCGGATCCAAAGCTCGGAGCCAGGCTCCAAGAGGTCGGATCCGAAACACTCGAGGGCAGGGTCGGATCCGAAGTACCTAGTACTATCGGCGCCGACCCACCCCCGGCTCCGAAGCTGCCCGGCTCAACGCCCAACCCGGGTAGCGGGTCGGAGAAGGAGCTATGGGCTTGAAAAATGGGGTCAAGCTCCCCCCCAGAGGGGGGGGGGGCAGGAGCACTCCCATCTGCATCTGGGCCTGGATGAACCTTCTCATCATCCGGTCCAGATCGGCGTTGGAAAGGATATATGTAGACCTCGAAGAGGCTACCGAGGTAGGCCTTGAGTGCCGCCTCGATGGAGATCGGGTCTCCTCCTCCTCAGGCCCCGGTGAAAAGCAGACCGGTGACCGGAGCCGAGGGGGGGGGAGAGCCAGCAGCCAAGGAGGCCGGAGGAGAAGCCCGCTTAGCTGGCGGGGCCGAAATGGAGGTCTCGGCCCGCCGCTTGTGGTGCTTCTCTCTCCGGTCCTTTTTTCTGGCCTCCCTCTCCTCCAACCCAGCAGCGGGAGGTTGAGTCCCAGGTGGAGGAGGGGGAGCAAGCGAGGAGGGGAGTGAAGCAACAGTACCCACCACGGGAGTGGAGGCCGAAGCAGAGTCCGGGGGCAGAAGTCCCGCCAGGACCAGCTTCGACCTCCGCTCCTTCAATGCCCTGGGGTTGAACCCTGCACAAATGGAACATCCAGAAGTGAGGTGCTCAACCCCAAGGCATAGAACGCACCGAGTGTGGCCATCAGCAGGGGAAAGGTTATGGCCACACTCGGAGCACTTCGAAAAAATTGCCTTTGGAGCTTCTGACATAACTAAAGTTTTTTTTTTTTTTTTTTTTTTTAAAACAAAAAAAAAAACAAGTATTTAGTGCTAAACTAGCACGCACACAAGGCCCCAAATACAGCACACACAAACAAAACTCCGAACCAGCAAGGGGAGGGAATTAAGATAAAATTTTAAAAATTAAAATTTTAACCCAAAACTATCAAAAACCTAAAGGAAACCTAACACAATCACACAGAATTAACTATAAGAAAGCAATCTGAAACTTTTTGAAGAGTTTTAGAACACTTAGCTGAAGTGCTCAAGACGATCCAACTGGTTACCAGCACGGCAAACTAGATCTGAGGTCATGTAGGGAGAGCAGGGCATTATGGGTGAGGGGAGGAGCTAAGAGCTCGGATCCATAGCTGGATAAACCATGCCGGTTCGGATCTGATATCGGATCCATAACCCACAGGTTGCAGACAAATGAATCTCCTACTTCAGATCTGGTCAGCTGTTCAAATACACTTCATCCTATGAAGATTTATGTCTATGTAAATCTAAAAGTTGAGACATGTATTCACCTTTATTAGAAAAATTTGGAAAGAACACCGGTAAATTGATCACTTGGTTGATGCTAGTCTCAGAGGCTATTTTGGGCTGGAAGGATGGATTAGTTCGTAAAGTGACTCTATCCTTGTGGACAATCAGTAAGGTAACTCTGCAGAGAGTGACTGGAGTTCAGAAATCTGCCTACCTGAAGTAATAGCCACTAGAAAGACTGTCTTCCAAGACAGAAACTTGAGGTCAGACTTGGCTAAAGGCTCAATGGGAGGCTGAGGTCCCATGGTGGAGTAGGGCTTTTAATTGGAGGTCGAAGCAAGAAGGTTCCTTTAAGGAAGGCTTTGCATAACTTGGAATAGGCTAGGGGAAAAGTATAATCTCCAGTGTGATAATTGCAAATGGTTGCTAGTTGAACTTTGATGGTGGAAAAACGATCTCCTTCTTGAAAAACTGAAACAAGAAAATCAAACAGCATGGAGACGTGCAGGTAAAGGATCCAATTTTCTCTCCTAAACCCAATAAAAAAATCTCTTCCATTTACTTTTATACATTTTTCTAGTGGAGGCTTTTGGGGATGGTAACAGAATATGGTGAACTTGGGAAGAAATCCTGGGCTGTCTACCATTATTGGAAATGGAGAAACCATATGGTCAGTTTGAGTCCTTGAAGGTCCGGGTGAGCCATCCCTGTGGGATGGGTGATCAGATCTGGAGAGGGATCCAGCATCCCAAGGAGAACATGGGAGATGAAACCAAAGGAAGAGGAATCATACTTGATGAGGCCAGAAGGGGGAATGAGGATAACCTTGCTCTTCAACTGTAATGCTTTCTGAAGAAATTTGGGGATCAGGGGCAAGAGGGATATGCATAAAGGAAACTGTAAGGCATAACGTGGACTAGAGCATCTCTCCGTGACTCCCTCTCAGGGGGAATTAGCACAAATAACCTGCTGCACTTGTTGAGGAGTGAGGCAAAGAGATAGCAGCAAGGTTGATCACAGTGAGAGAAAATTCTCTCCACTACAGTTTGACTGAGACACGAGGCATCAGAATCATCCTGCTGAGTTTGTTGGCTAGCACGCTGGATTTCCCTGTGAAGAAAATGGTTGAAGGAGTCCATTGCCACACTCTCATTACTTCTCCACAAAGTGGTAGGTCCGGACTCCCCCATTTGCTGATGTACCATGCCACTGACATGATGTCTGTTTGAATAGCAATTGTCCCTAAAGGGACAGAGTTCTGAAAAGTCCGCAACTCTAAGAGGACCCCACTCATCTCTAGGACATTGATCTGGAAATTGCTCTCTTCTAGGGACCATGTGCCTTGGACAGTCCATCCCAAAAAATGGACCCCAATTGGAAGGCATCTCTGGTAACTGTGGCTACTGGGGGTGGGAATACAAAGGGAAGGCCCTGCAAATTTTGTTGGATCAATCCACCAAAGGAGTCCCTGCAAACCCAAAGTTTTCTAGGATGGGACAGAAGCTGTTGAAGAATTGCCCATTAAACTGCTAGAGTCCATTGAAGAACTCAGATGTAGAAACGAGCAGTTGGTAGTAATGTAACAGCCACAGCCATTGATCATAAGGTCTGAAGAACCAGTTTTGCTGGGGGAGAAGGGTGTGAAAGTATCTTTCTGACATGTAGTCTTAATGACTGCACTTTGCTTTGTGGAAGAAAGATCAATTGACTGGTGGTATCCAGGCAGGCTCTTATAAACTCCAGGACTTAAATTGGTTGTAGATGGGACTTGGCATAATTGACTGAGATCACTGGAGACTGATATAATTGCAGTAAGTAGTTCTTGGCCTTTCTGAGGAGATGCCTGATTGGGGTAGTGAGGAGCCAGTCATCTAAACAGGGAAACACTCTGAATCCAAGAAGTCTGAGATGAGCTGCTACCATTGCCATGCATTTGGTGAACGCCCTGGGGGCTGTGATGAGACAAAAGGACAGGGATCTGAATTGGTAATGACTGGCCCATAGCTGAAAGCACAGATATGTCTGGGAGTGTCTGTTGATTCTGATATGATACTACGCATCCTGGACCTCTATAGACGGCATCCAGTCGTCCTTCTGTCGAAGAGGTAGAATGGACTGAACCGTGACCATCTGGAACTCAGAGTTCTTTACAAACTGATTTAGACTGCTGAGATCCAGAATGTGCCTCATGTTCCCTGTTTTCTTTGCCACTAAAAAGAAACTTGAGTAAGTTCGGAATCCTCTCTGGTCTGGTGGGACCTCTTGGATTACTCTTTTGTCTAGCAAGCTTTTGAACTTCTGCGGCTGCTAACTCCTGCAGTCTGAGTAAAACACTGGAGAGATTTTTCCATTTGGATGGCAGGATTTGCAGAAATCGAATAAAATATCCTCTGGATATAATCTTTTGCAACCAAGTATGTTTTATGATAGATGCCAAGGCTTCCAGGTGCAAAGATGAGTGCCCCCTTACTGCCTCCCTTCAGGAGCACTGAAAAGGTCTCTCAGAAAAATAATCTGAAAACCCTTGGTTTATCAGGCTTACTATGCCAAGAGGGCAGTGTTTTCCATTAGAACCTCCCTCCCTGCCTCTGGCAAAAGTTTCCTCTCGTGAGTCCTGAAAAGGTCCTTGTGATTTTCAGAGCCACATCTTTTTACCTGCACATTGATTACTAGAGAAGGAGCTTTGTTGGGGTAGAAAAATGGATTCCACAGAAGACACCGTCTTTCCATCTTGTTCACTATGGTAGAGCGTTTCTTTCACTGTGGGGCTAAACAGAGAAGATCCATCCAAGGGAAAGAAGACTTAAAAGACTACATAAAGTCACAAAAACACATCCAGACATGCCTCCTGATGGCTATGCCTGAACCCACCGCCCATGAGGAACTTTCTGCTGCATGAGAAATTAACCTCACGGACACACTGGAAATGGACTGAAAGGTGGTTAGCTGTGAAGAAACATTAACTTCCTCCACCAACATGGACTCTGGAATAGATTGAGAGAGTTACTTTATCAGGCCTCTCTGCAATCTGGTAGAATATGGCAGGTGGTTGAGTGACCATAAAGCAAAGTTCGCTGAGGTGTAAACTCACTTTCCAAACCTGTCCATAGCCCTTGAATCTCTATTAGGAGGATGAACAGAAGAGCTTTGTTCAGCTAGTTAGTTTTAGTGGCAGCCGCCACAACCATGGCATCCATGTAAACTCCCTTACTCCAATGAAGTCCGTCCTTCGGTGGAGTGAGAAACTTGTCTGGGTGACGTGGAATCAGTTCTACAGTATCTGGCTCCTTCCATGCTTGGAAGACACAAGATCTGTAAGTTCATCTGCCTGAGGAGTAACCCAAGACGTAGATGGCCCGGACCCGAAGGCTTGTAGGAACACCAACTCCTCATGTGAAAGGGGTTCAAAAGACCATCCACTTTTCTGGCTAAGGATCTCTTGGAATGTCTATGAGACATCCTTTGGTGGAGATATTCAGGATCCCTCCCTTTCATCAAAGTTGGTGTCTTCAGTTAAACATACGCCTCCTTTCACACAGTCTCTTCCAGTGAACATCCTTAGTGGGATGTCCACTAAGGATGTCCACTGGAAGAGACTGTGTAAAAGGAGACATCCTTAGTGGGATGATCCGGAGAGGTATCAGAAGATAAAGCAAGCTTCATGTGCAGCAACTGCCTGGAAGCTCATATGGGCCTGGCTGTCCCTGACAGATAGGGTGATGAGGCTCAGAAGTCAGATCTGACGGGGTATAGAAATAGGATCTGAAGATGCAAGAGCAGAATGTACTCTGGGTTAAGAGAACACCCTCTCTACCACCTCGAAAGCAAAAGGACTGGGAGAAGCTGTTGCCGGCCTCAACAGGGGCAAAA
This sequence comes from Protopterus annectens, assembly GCF_019279795.1. Classification (NCBI taxonomy): domain Eukaryota; kingdom Metazoa; phylum Chordata; order Ceratodontiformes; family Protopteridae; genus Protopterus; species Protopterus annectens. The sequence continues at coordinate 1,638,338,105 of NC_056741.1, read as the reverse complement.
GGCTAGGTGCTGCTAAGCTCTGACCCTGCCTGGGCTCCTGCCGTGAGGGAGGAGTTGGACCCGAGCTGCCTAATGCTGAGGCCTCTGAGAGAAAGCAATGGTTCTGAAAACCTGGGAGTTGAAGATATCCCCCTGGACCTGCAGCCAATGCTTCAGCTCCAAGACTCATCCAGCTCTAAGGGGAACAATTCAGGGACAGAGTCGAAAAAGAAGCTCTCTTCGGATCAAATGCTTTGACTCTTGGGGTTCTCAGATCCAAGGCCTCCTAAATAACTATACGGATCGGAGAGATAATAGAATGGGATATGGGTTGAAGGCTCACAGATCCAATGGGAGACAGAGACTGTAAAACCCCCATCTAGATCTGAATTTTGAGGAACTTTCTCATCATCCTATCCACATCTGCTTCACAGAGGCTTCGAGTGGAACCTGATAGAAGTTGAAGTGGGAGGAGTAGAGATCATTCTTTTGGGTGTCTCCTGCAAGAACAGAGATCAGATCCTAGGGGAAACAGGCTCAGGAGAGAAGTGGGGACGCCACTGCAGAAGAGACTTTGACTTTCTAGACGTCGAACCCGAACAGGTAAGTAGTTTGGCAGGTGGCTCTGATCCAGGAAAAGGTTTAAGAGGCAGGACAGGAGAGTGTTTCGTATGCTCCCTGGGTTCCATATTCAATAAGGATTTCTTGATAGGGGTTTGAGCCCCTAAGAAAGAAGATGAAGTGGAAGGAGCAGAAGCAGGCAGCAATACCTTTAAAACTAATTTATTCCAAAGGTCACTAAGGGCCCAAGAGTTGAAACCTGCACAAATTTATACATTTTATTTATTTATTTATTGCATTTGTTTACCGAGATGGTCCACTGGCCCTATGTGAGCACATTTTCAGTGGAGGCCCGGGGAGAAAAGCTCCACATAATTTGACAATACATACAAGAAAATAACACACATTATAGAGCAAAATACAGTTACAATGGAGTAAAACATTGAAGTTGACACTAATACACACAATTACAAATTTGACAGGGGGTTTCAAGATGAGCTGCTCCTAAGCAGTAGACAACACTCCCTTCTAGGCATCAGAGTTGGGAATCTTATGCCCAAAGCAACTGCCTTTTTAAATCCTGTCAGCTTTATAGCCATCTTAAAAAAGATTTTTGGAAAGAAAGAAAAGATATTGCTATTTATTAAAACAAACTGAGAAAGAAACAGTAAGAATAATAACAGCAGTGATACTAAAAAATTACCCTAAAAATGGACACAGGATAAAGAAATACCAACAGTGGTATAGAGAAATACCAGATAGTAGCAGGTAGGAAGTGAAAATGTTAATAATTGCACAGAAAAAAACAAGTAAAGAGGATAGGGCTATACAAGAGCACTACAGGAGTACTATAACAGATACAAAAAAGTTTAAAAAAAAAAAAAACAATTCTACTTTTACTCACAAACATAAATAAGCCTAGAGCTTGAGAGAATGCAATCTATTACCTAACTGCAAGAGCAGGAAATGAGATCTGGGGTAATATGGGGAGTGGGGCACTGTCAGTAAAGGGAGGAGCTCGAGTCGGATACAAAAGTCTGGAAGAAAGGCAGCCGAGCAGGATCCAAGACCCATCTGTTGAAGAATAAATGAAAATGACATCACATTGTATGTTTGCCTATATCTTAAGTGATAATTCAATAAAGGTGTTAAAAAATAGCAGTATTTTTATATTCTCTCCCCCGAAATCATCAATGTTCTATTAATGTTGTCAAATGTTTGCCTCCCCTCCACAATACCACGTTTAACTAATAAACCTATTTGTAATTATAATTTAAAATTGAAATGGGTCAACATGAAGCTTGGTCCGAAAGGTCTTTACCCCTCTTTGGGAAATACTGCCACCACAGCATTTTTTCCAAGATGTTGGTGATTCCCCCTTTTAAAATACTGTTAAACACAACCTTCTAGATCTTTATTGCTTTCTTCCCTCCTAAATTTCAAATTTCCACAGGAATACCATCTATTCCTGGAGACATCCCTGTTTATAGATTATATATCACAATTCTTTTTCATTTCTATCTTAGCTATTAATTGTTGAGAACCATCTTCCTCTGACCTTAGCATAATTAAGTGTTCCATAAAATATTTCCATTTGTACCTATTCCTGATTTACTTATTCTGCAGCTCTATACAAATTTTCAAAAAATTTCTGAAATATCTAATAACTCTATATAAATCTCTGTTTTTTTGTCATAGGTTATCCAAGTTGTTGTGCTAAATGTTTTTTTGTTCACAGGTAAGTACTATTCTAGCTGCCACTGTAGGCCATTTTAAGCCTTGATAATTTCCCTTTTTGTGCTCAAATTAATCTACCCAGTTTGGTCAGAGACTGGCCTTACCCATCCCATGGTTGCTAATGAGAAGTTATGTACTTACCATAACTTTCCATGTTAGTTGTCTTCTTCTCGCCTTCTTTCTTGCTGGATGGGTTCGGAGCTGATCCTCGGCTCCGACTCGGCCAATACTAAAGCTCGAGAGCTAATTCCACCGGCTCGAGGCTCCCCTATATCCCACAATGCTAGGCGGTAACTACTCAGATCTCGTTTGATAGCTAAAACCAAGCAGTTCTAGTCTCCATAGTATGGAGAAGAGAGAAAAAGAACCCACCTCTATATAAACCTGTATGTAAGCTACCACAAACAGAAAAGGGAGAATAGAGGTGGTAAAACATGTGGGAAGGAAGCCCAAATGGAAGATCCCAAAAATTCCTATCGGTCTGTCCAGGCTGGGGGGAAGGAGGGTGGGACGCAAGAAAGAAGGCGAGAAGAAGACAACTAACATGGAACGTTATGGTAAGTACATAACTTCTCAATGTTAAGTTGTCAATCTCGCCTTCATTCTTGCTGGATGGGACCGCGTCCCTAGCACCTTACCCTGGGTGGCTTATCGGAACAGACTCTTGAGAAAAGTGGAACCAAAGTTGGCACGGTTTCTGGAGGCCATATCCAATTTGTAATGCGAGATAAAGGTATGAGGAGAAGCCCATGTGGCTGCTGCACAAATGGAATCTATTGGTAGCCTGTCCTGAAAAGCTACAGATGTAGTTAATGCCCTGGTTGAATGAGCTCTAGGTCTTGAAGGCAGTTTTTGATGTCTGATTTCATAGATGAAGGTAATTATAGAGGCAAGCCATCTTGAAAGGGACACTTTAGAAACTGGAAGGCCCAATTTCCCTTCCACATAAGACAGGAAGAGCTGGTCAGATTTCCTGAACTGTTTAGTCCTGTCTAAATAATATCGAAGTTGGCGATGAACATCTAGAAAATGTAACTTTTGTTCTGACCTGTTGGAATAATCAGGGAAGAAGACAGGGAGATCGATAGTCTGGTTTAGATTTGCCTCAGAGGAAACCTTAGGCAAGAAGGACGGATTAGTCCGGAGGGACACCCTGTCTTTATGGAAAACTAAGTAAGGAGGACGACTGCAAAGAGCATGAGGTTCAGATACCCTTCTACCTGATGCTATGGCTACTAGAAAAAGTGTTTTCCATGAGAGCAACTTAAGAGGACATGAAGCCGCAGGTTCGAAGGGGGGGGGGGGGGAATCAAGGACAAAATTCAAGTCCCACTGAGGTGGGGGATCTTTGATTGGAGGCTTGAGCAAAAAGCCATCTCTTAGAAAGGCTTTGCAGAGTTTATGGGACATGATACTGGAGTCCGAGACACCTACATGAAAGTTAGATATAGCAGCTAGTTGTACTCTAATGGTAGATGAGGAAGAGCCTAAATGAAAGAGCTCTGCCAGCAAGTCTAGGATAGACTGGATAGGTGCAGTGAAGGGGTCTATATTTTTTGATGCTGCCCAGAAGGAAAAAAGTTTCCACTTACTATTGTAAATCCTTCTGGTATTAGACTTGTGAGAGGCTATCAGGATGTTACGGACCGAATGAGAAATTAGGGGAAGCCTGGCTAGGGTAGGAATCGGAGAAACCACGCTGTGAGGTTGAGAGATTGGAGGGAGTGGTGCAGCTGGCCTGTCTGGTGGGTCAAAAGATCTGGCACTGGGTCCAGATGCCAAGGCTGCTCCAAGAGTTAATGATGCAGGAACGGAAACCATATCTGTCGAGGCCAGTAAGGGGCAATGAGGATCATAGTGACTCTCGAGGCAATAGCTTTCTGAATTAATTGAGAGATCAGTGGAAAAGGGGGGAAAGCATAGAGAAGTCCCCGAGGCCAATCGTGGACTAGAGCGTCTCTGGTGGGTTGGCCTGGTAGAGGGTGAAGAAAGCGTGACACTTGCTGTTTTGGGGAGTAGCAAAAAGATCGCAGCAAGGCCGGCCCCATCTTCGAAAGATTTCTTCCAGCACTGATTTTTTTTTAGAGACCACTCGTGAGGCATGAGAATAGCCCTGCTCAACTTGTCCGCAATCACGTTGGAATTCCCGGGAATGTGCGTTGCTATCAGAAACCGCTGAGAAGAAATCGCCCACTGCCAATGTCTGAATGCCTCTCGACATAAGGGACAGGACTTGGTTCCGCCCTGTTTGTTGATGTACCACACTACGGACATGCTGTCTTGTCTGAATTGCAATAGTCCCTGTGGGAAAAGAGTCCTGAAGGGCTTGCAACGCTAAAAGCACTGCTCTCATCTCTAAGACATTTATGTGCAAGTGGCACTCGAAAGATTGCCATGTGCCCTGGACTGTCCTGCCCTGATAATGCCCCCCCCCCCCCGATCAGGGAGGCGTCCGTTGTCACCGTGGCGATTGCGGGGGAGGGATGAAGGGTCTGCCCTGAAGAACTTGAGGTGATGTCATCCACCAAGACAGGTGATTCTTGCATGACTGGGTTAGCAGAATGATGTGAGACATCGGGAGCTGTTGGAAGGACCATTGAGAAAACAGCATCCACTGGAGGATCCGCATGTGAAAACGAGCTAAGGGGAGAAGTGTAATGGTAGCCGCCATGAGTCCTAATACCTTCAAGACTACCCTGGCTCTGATCTTGTTGCATTGAAGCAGAAGGTAAACGTGTTTGCGGATATCTGATACTCTTTGCTCTGTCAGTCTGGCAGAAAGATGAACTGTGTCTAAGGTGGCGCCTATAAAGGTAATAGATTGACAAGGCGACAAGGCAGATTTTTCGAAATTTACTGAAATGCCTAGAACTTGGCAAGTTTGAATGGTGAAGTCTCTGGATAGAAGATGTTGACGCCTGGTGGTGGCGGTAAGGAGCCAGTCATCCAAATATGGAAACACCTGGAATCCTTGACATCTCAAGTGAGCCGCGACCACTGCCATACATTTGGTGAACACTCGGGGGGCTGTAGTGAGACCAAAGGGCAGGGCTCTGAACTGGTAGTGACTGGCTCCCAGCCTGAAGCGGAGAAACCTCCTGGAGCGTCTGTGTATTTTGATATGGTAGTACGCATCCTGAAGGTCTATCGAGCACATCCAATTGTCCTGACCCAAGAAGGGTAGAATGGACTGCAGCGTGACCATCCAGAATTTTGTTTTCTTCACATACTTGTTTAGCTTGCTGAGATCCAGTATTGGTCTCCAGTCCCCTGGTTTTTTTGGTACCAAAAAGAATTTGGAGTAGATTCCGGATCCTTGCTGGTCTGCTGGGACTGGCTGGATAGCTCTTTTTGACAGCAGCTTTGATATTTCTAACGCTGCTTGTTCCCTTAGACTGGGTGGAACGTCTGGAAAGGATCCTTTGGGTTGGGATGGGATGTGAATAAAGGGGATTTTGTAACCCTTGGATATGATCGACTGTACCCATTTGTCTTGAGTGAGGGAAAGGCATGCTTCTGGGTACAGTGATAATCTTCCCCCGACTGCCTCCGAAGGTGGGCAGCCGGGCAGCTCCTCAGGGATGCTGAAAGGGTTTATCAGAGAAAGTCTCTCTGCTACCCTGGTTTTGGACTACCTCTGCCCCCAGGGCGGCGTCTATTGTTGTTCCCCTCTGCCTCTAGAGGGAATCAACTTTGTGCCAGATGAGACTCCTTGTGGTTTGCGGAACCACACCCCCCCCCCTTGACCTTTGGGATAAGGTCTGGAAGGGGTAGAAAAACGGACTCCCACAGCAGAGAGTCTTACTTTCCTGCTCGCACCTAGTCAATGTATCCTTCACCTGAGGTCCAAACAACGGTGAGCCCAATTGGTGAAGGACACCTTGAAAGGGTCCACAAAATTGCAAAGCCGCATCCAGGCATGGCGTCGTAAAGCTACACCTGTGCCTGCGGCCCTACTCGCCCATCGGCCGCATATGAGATAAGCATGGAGGAGTTGACAATCAATTCAGGTTGCCAACTGGGAATTCATTTTGTCTTGGAACCCCTCAGCTGTTGGATCCTGCATAGCATCACCCATATCCTTGAGTAAATCCCTCTGGAGATGGATGAAGTGACACAAGTAGTTCAGCGACCGCATGGCAAAGGTCGCTGAGGAAAATATCCGCTTACCGTACCTGTCCATGGTCCTAGACTCCTTATTAGGAGGATGGACAGGTACCGAAGGATCGGCTAATTCCTTCTTAGTGGCTGCGGCCACCACCATGGCATCAACAGAGACACCTTTAGATAAGAACTGTTTCTCTTTCGGGGCAGTAATACATTTTGACGGCCTCCTTGGGGTAGGTTCCACGAATCAGGGCTGTCCAAGCCTTCCTTGCCACTACTTCCATGAGGGGGTCAAAGGGAGGAGACACCCAGGAGGTGGAAGGGCAAGAGCCAAACGGCTCAAGGTAGACCGACTCGTCCTCTGAAGGGTTAAGGGCGGGCCAGTTCCCCCTCTGTTTAACGATTTCAAGGATGTCAGCAAAAGAGACACTCAGAGGGGGACCGAGGGGAACCTTCAGATTCCTCCAAGTCGGTGTCTGAGGTGATAACTCAGGGGAGTCAATGTGCTTCCTCTTGCACTGTCTCTTCCGAGGGGGTTCCCCTGCCGGATCAGGAGAAGCCTCGGAAGAAGAGGATATTCCCAATGGGGAAACCTGAGGGGCTGGCTCTCTACGGTCTGGTACGAGGGGTGGGTAGAAACCACCGCAGGTACGGAAGAGGGAGGAGCTGACGGAGCCGACCGTGGGGTAGACACGGTGTCTAGCATGCTCCGCATGACCACAAAGGCGCCCCGATCAGCCAAGGCCGAAGGTCCCCGCTCCGAGGAGACAAGGACCCCCCCCGGCACCGACAAGGACGGCTCAAGGCCAATGTCGGAGCCGAACTCACCAGCGCCCGATGCTCCGAGAGGGAGAACGGGGTCGGACAAGGGTCCGATGCCACTGCCCCTTGGAGCCCGGCGAGGAAGCCCAGTGCGAGATCCTCTAAAGAGGAAATCGAGCAGACGACGGAGCTGAAAGGGAGGGTATCGGCTCCGACACACCGACAGCTACGGCTCCGAACTCAAAGGAGTCGGAGAAGGAACAGAAGCAGGGATAGGAATAGCCGCTGACTGTTCAGTAGGGCTATGCAGCATTTGGGCCAGTGCCTCGGACTTGAGAAGTCTACTAAACACCCTTTGTAAGTCATGGATGGAAAGCCTGGAGGACCGAGAGGAATGGGAACTATGGCTCGGCTCCGACAGAAGAGGGGATCCAGGGGCCGGTGGATGGAGCCGATAGAAGGGGACCTCGACCTCTTCTTAGAAGGTGGCTCGGATAAAACTAATTGGAGCCGACTGAGTCTTAGCACTCGGCTCCGGCCGAGCCGAGGTAACGGTTTGAGTTGAAACATCGAAGCTCCAGCCGGAGCCGATGTCAAAGCAGCCTTAATGCTCCCAGTGGACGGCTCTGAAGCTGGAGCCGGCGGCCTGGAAGTCTTTGAGCTTCCCCAACGCAGACTGGGTCGGAGGCCTTCAGGCTTTAATAAGCCTCAAGAATAAGTTTATTTTGCATTCCTGCAGGACTCGGGCTGAATGCATGGCAAACAGCGCAGGAGTCCTGCAGTGCAAAGGTCCCAGGCAATAGACACAAGAAGTATGGCCATCTGTCAGAGACATTTTCTGACAGCACGAGTCACACTTCTTGAAGCCTGAGACACCTTGGAGTCTTTAGACATCCCAGAAAAAGAGACTGTATACAAAAAAGACACAGACACAACACACAGACACACCCTTTAACCAAAAAGAAAAACCCAATCACAGTGAATGACAAAGGGAAAGGGGGGGGGGGGGCAAAGGCCTAGAAAGTACAGTTTTGTACCTACCATAAATGCAGATGTTCGAGTGCTAATACAGCTGCAGTCATAACAGATGGGTTCTCCTGCCGTCAGGCGGGTCCTCGGTCGGCCGAATTCCAAAGTCTAGGTCTGGCGTCAGTTGTCGTTGCTTCTTCCCTGACGTCAGTGCGACAGGGGTATAAAAGAACCAGCCGACGCCATTTTCTTCAGTTTTTTCTTGCCCCAGATGTCAGGTGCCCCCAGAAGGAAGGCAATACATAAAATTATGTAATAATGCAATGCAATATAATCAAAGACCAGTAGTTGCAAGCAAATACACCATAAAAGAACACCCTAGAGGGTAAGGAGGGAGGAAACCTGGACTGCAGCTGTATTAGCACTCGAACATCTACATTTATGGTAGGTACAAAACTGTACTATGTTCATCGTGCATACAGCTGCAGTCATAACAGATGGGTAGAATCCCAAAGCTAAGAAAGGGATGGTAGGCACTAGGTGAGCTAGGAGGAGCCAAAATGCCCTGCAAGACTGCAGTGGCAAAGCCTGCTCTAGATTTGGAGTATAATGGTAGGTTGTAGTGCTTGGAGAAGGTATGCACAGAACTCCAAGTGGCTGCTTCTAAAATATCCTTGGTAGGAACTCCTCTGAGGAAGGCTGCAGAGGTGGCTGTGGCCCTGGTAGAATGAGTTCTAATGCCTGTAGGTACAGTTTGCCATGAAAGGAATAGCAAAAGCGTATGCAGTGGGCTATCCATGCAGTCCTGCAGGTGCTGGTAGAAGGCATTTGTAAGTGATTCAGCGGCTTGAGTACTGTTTTCTGCTCGGGGCCTTAAAGGAGACCACACTAGTCTTTAGAAGTGTGAAGTCGGCGAGAAGTTCTTTACTGTGGTCTTTTTTATTTCAGGTGTGGGTGGGATGAGGACCTCCAGCGAGATTAGTTTGTGATCTGATCTCACCAGTGAGGGGTATACTTCCGGTGTTGAACATTGTGCTCCCATGTTCGTGATGATGAGATCAAGTATGTTTTCTCCTCTTGTGGGGATGGTGACTAGTTGTTCCATGGCATTTGAGTTTATGAATTCCAGGAACTTTTGGGCTAGGGTGTTTGGGCTTGAGTAGTGTTCCCAGTCTATATTAGGGTAATTGAAGTCACCTAGTATGATGGTGTTTGGTGATACATTTATCCCCTCTAGTGTTTTCAGGAAGGCCATGTGAGGTTCCTGAGATTGTGAGGGTGGCCTGTAACATGCTACAATTTGTAGAGCAGTCTTGCCTATGGTTAATTGCACCTGGATGGTCTCCGATGCATCGTGCGTTGCCACCAGTCTTGAGGTGTGGGTGTCTTTGATGAATATGGATACCCCACCTCCTTTCTTGGTATTGTCCGGATTTTGGGGCGAACGCATGATAAGAGGTAAAACCTGATAGTGCTGGGGTGCTCTCAGGAGCCTTGAACCAGGTTTCTGTCACTGCACAGACATCGATGTTCTCCATACTGAGAAGGGCCTCGAGTGCGTGCATTTTGAGATTTAGACTTCTGGCATTGAGCAGCATTACCCTTAGTTTTTTTCCTTTTTTGTGTTCTAGGGTGGTAGGTTTAGAATTTGAGCCTTGCCTAAAAAGGCACTATGGGGGTGGCAAGAGCCTTTGCCAATATCCGGAATCCCAGGGTGACAGGTGCAAGCCGTCCCTCAGAAACAGCGTGGCTTGTCCAGCATGTCATCCCAGGCAGACAGACATTGGATCCCCTTTGAATGACACCAGAGTTTAAGCCAATTGTTAAAGCTGATCATCTTATCTCTGTATTGTGGCATCATTCTTGGTGAAGGTAGGATACTGCTCAAGGTCAGGGTCATACCTGCCTGGGCTACATAATCAGAGAGCTCCTCAATGTCTCTTTTCATGTAGTCCAAGGAGGTACGTCTCAGGTCGTTTACACCAGCGTGGACAATGACTGAGTCGATTTGTACCTGCTGTTGAGAGACCTGAGTGCTTGCGTTATGTGGCGGATTCTAGCGCCCGACAGGCAGGTTACTGTGACCTTCTCCTTACTCAGTCTGGTGAGCGGATCGTCAGTGTGTCTGACTATGGAGTCACCAATGACTAGTGTGTCTGGCATTGTGTTTGGCCTTAAGGGCTGTGACTGTTTGACACTCTGACTGTGAGGTCTATGTGTTGCAGGTGTTGTGTTCTGAGGTGGTGGTTGTTTGGGTGTCTGCTTTGGTGGCCTCTGCTGTTTTGGTAGATTTTTGATCAGAGCCTTGAGTATGTCTTTGTGTGTTTATGTGTATGATTTGAGGTTGTGATGGTACTATGTGAGACTGGGTCTATAGTGTGTGTGGTAACCTTCTCCTCCTGACTGGTCTTGCCAGTCCTATGTTGAGAGAGCTCAGCCTCCAATTTGGCCGTATAGTTGCATCTCTGCATGTATTTGTGTTTTGTGGGAGGAGGAGAGGGTTGTCTGTGTACATGAGGCAATTGTAACATTGCCTCAATATTCCCAGGTTCACCAGCTGAGCAGGAGAGGACACTAGCAACTGATCCTCGACATGCTAGAAGGACTAGACAATAAAACTTTAAAAGAGATTCCGGGGCACGTGGGTGACCGAGAAATGGGGGTTTGCCTTTTTGGGGTGCTATCTATAAGAGTGCCGTATCAAGGTAATAAGTACTGTAGGAGCAAGTGCTAGGTTTAACAGATAGAGAAAAGTCTACTTGAAGTCAAGTAGAGATGATCTTTTTAGGTATTAGAGAAAGTGCTAGTAACAGGGATGCTTAAAGGTAAGATTGAAAAGAATGCACTCTGCAGTGTGCACTAGAGAAGTTAGATATGAAAGTAGGTAACTTGAGTTTTACCTGTTTAAAAAGTTAAGGTTTAGTGGAGAGTTACTATTTTTAAAACAGTAAGATGGACTGAAAGCGGTGGTTACTTTTGTATTTTGGTGCTATGAAATACTGTAGGATGGCCAATAAATTTAAATACTTGAAGGCGTGGGATTTCAAAAGTGATGGTTTTGTGATTACTCACATAAGCCAGTGAAAGTAGAGAGAAATGAGATATATGGTCAGATTAACATAAGAGGCGGGCAACTAGAAAGACAGTGGTATTTAACAAGACAACTTAAATGGGTGGGAGGGAGGGAAAAAATTCTGCCTGACTCAGAACAGAGAGAGCTGTGGTCTCTTTTGAAGTTTTAATATGCTGTTAGAACAGAATGCAAGCAAAACACAAGATAAAGAAAACAAACTACAGTATTCAAAATATAGAAAGGCAATACAGAAATACAAAAAATAACAGCAAACTAACCTTTCCTTCACAGCAGCTTTGATATTTCTAACGCTGCTTGTTCCCTTAGACTGGGTGGAACGTCTGGAAAGGATCCTTTGGGTTGGGATGGGATGTGAATAAAGGGGATTTTGTAACCCTTGGATATGATCGACTGTACCCATTTGTCTTGAGTGAGGGAAAGGCATGCTTCTGGGTACAGTGATAATCTTCCCCCGACTGCCTCCGAAGGTGGGCAGCCGGGCAGCTCCTCAGGGATGCTGAAAGGGTTTATCAGAGAAAGTCTCTCTGCTACCCTGGTTTTGCGGACCACCTCTGCCCCCAGGGCGGCGTCTATTGTTGTTCCCCCCTCTGCCTCTAGAGGGGAATCAACTTTGTGCGTCAGATGAGACTCCTTGTGGTTTGCGGAACCACACCCCCCCCCCTTGACCTTTGGGATAAGGTCTGGAAGGGGTAGAAAAACGGACTCCCACAGCAGAGAGTCTTACTTTCCTGCTCGCACCTAGTCAATGTATCCTTCACCTGAGGTCCAAACAACGGTGAGCCCAATTGGTGAAGGACACCTTGAAAGGGTCCACAAAATTGCAAAGCCGCATCCAGGCATGGCGTCGTAAAGCTACACCTGTGCCTGCGGCCCTACTCGCCCCATCGGCCGCATATGAGATAAGCCGCATGGAGGAGTTGACAATCGAATTCAGGGTTGCCAACTGGGAATTCATTTTGTCTTGGAACCCCTCAGCTGTTGGATCCTGCATAGCATCACCCATATCCTTGAGTAAATCCCTCTGGAGATGGATGAAGTGACACAAGTAGTTCAGCGACCGCATGGCAAAGGTCGCTGAGGAAAATATCCGCTTACCGTACCTGTCCATGGTCCTAGACTCCTTATTAGGAGGATGGACAGGTACCGAAGGATCGGCTAATTCCTTCTTAGTGGCTGCGGCCACCACCATGGCATCAACAGAGACACCTTTAGATAAGAACTGTTTCTCTTTCGGGGCAGTAATACATTTTGACGGCCTCCTTGGGGTAGGTTCCACCGAATCAGGGGCTGTCCAAGCCTTCCTTGCCACTACTTCCATGAGGGCGTCAAAGGGAGGAGACACCCAGGAGGTGGAAGGGCAAGAGCCAAACGGCTCAAGGTAGACCGACTCGTCCTCTGAAGGGTTAAGGGCGGGCCAGTTCCCCCTCTGTTTAACGATTTCAAGGATGTCAGCAAAAGAGACACTCAGAGGGGGACCGAGGGGAACCTTCAGATTCCTCCAAGTCGGTGTCTGAGGTGATAACTCAGGGGAGTCAATGTGCTTCCTCTTGCACTGTCTCTTCCGAGGGGGTTCCCCTGCCGGATCAGGAGAAGCCTCGGAAGAAGAGGATATTCCCAATGGGGAAACCTGAGGGGCTGGCTCTCTACGGTCTGGTACGAGGGGGGTGGGTAGAAACCACCGCAGGTACTGAAGAGGGAGGAGCTGACGGAGCCGACCGTGGGGTAGACACGGTGTCTAGCATGCTCCGCATGACCTCAAAGGCGCCCCGATCAGCCAAGGCCGAAGGTCCCCGCTCCGAGGAGACAAGGACCCCCCCCGGCACCGACAAGGACGGCTCAAGGCCAATGTCGGAGCCGAACTCACCAGCGCCGATGCTCCGAGAGGGAGAACGGGGTCGGACAAGGGTCCGATGCCACTCGCCCCCTCGGAGCCGACGAGGGAAGCCCAGTGCCGAGATCCCTCTAAAGAGGAAATCGGAGCAGACGACGGAGCTGAAAGGGAGGGTATCGGCTCCGACACACCGACAGCCACGGCTCCGAACTCAAAGGAGTCGGAGAAGGAACAGAAGCAGGGATAGGAATAGCCGCTGACTGTTCAGTAGGGCTATGCAGCATTTGGGCCAGTGCCTCGGACTTGAGAAGTCTACTCATCACCCTTTGTAAGTCATGGTCGGACAGCCTGGAGGACCGAGAGGAATGGGACCTATGGCTCCGCTCCGACAGAAGAGGGGATCCAGGGGCCGAGTGGATGGAGCCGATAGAAGGGGACCTCGACCTCTTCTTAGAAGGTGGCTCGGATAAAACTAATTGGAGCCGACTGAGTCTTAGCACCCTCGGCTCCGGCCGGAGCCGAGGTAACGGTTTGAGTCTTCGAAACATCGACTCCAGCCGGAGCCGATGTCAAAGCAGCCTTAATGCTCCCAGTGGACGGCTCTGAAGCTGGAGCCGACGGCCTGGAAGTCTTTGAAGGCTTCCCCAACGCAGACTGGGTCGGAGGGCCTTCAGGCTTTAATAAGCCTCGAAGAATAAGTTTATTTTTGCATTCCTGCAGGACTCTCGGGCTGAATGCATGGCAAACAGCGCAGGAGTCCTGCAGGTGCAAAGGTCCCAGGCAATAGACACAAGAAGTATGGCCATCTGTCAGAGACATTTTCTGACAGCACGAGTCACACTTCTTGAAGCCTGAGACACCTTGGAGTCTTTAGACATCCCAGAAAAAGAGACTGTATACAAAAAAGACACAGACACAACACACAGACACACCCTTTAACCAAAAAGAAAAACCCAATCACAGTGAATGACAAAGGGAAAGGGGGGGGGGGCAAAGGCCTAGAAAGTACAGTTTTGTACCTACCATAAATGCAGATGTTCGAGTGCTAATACAGCTGCAGTCATAACAGATGGGTTCTCCTGCCGTCAGGCGGGTCCTCGGTCGGCCGAATTCCAAAGTCTAGGTCTGGCGTCAGTTGTCGTTGCTTCTTCCCTGACGTCAGTGCGACAGGGGTATAAAAGAACCAGCCGACGCCATTTTCTTCAGTTTTTCTTGCCCCAGATGTCAGGTGCCCCCAGAAGGAAGGCAATACATAAAATTATGTAATAATGCAATGCAATATAATCAAAGACCAGTAGTTGCAAGCAAATACACCATAAAAGAACACCCCTAGAGGGTAAGGAGGGAGGGAAACCTGGACTGCAGCTGTATTAGCACTCGAACATCTACATTTATGGTAGGTACAAAACTGTACTATGTTCATCGTGCATACAGCTGCAGTCATAACAGACGGATAGAATCCCAAAGCTAAGAAAGGGATGGTAGGCACTAGGTGGAGCTAGGAGGAGCCAAAATGCCCTGCAAGACTGCAGTGGCAAAGCCTGCTCTAGATTTGGAGTATAATGGTAGGTTGTAGTGCTTGGAGAAGGTATGCACAGAACTCCAAGTGGCTGCTTCTAAAATATCCTTGGTAGGAACTCCTCTGAGGAAGGCTGCAGAGGTGGCTGTGGCCCTGGTAGAATGAGTTCTAATGCCTGTAGGTACAGTTTTGCCATGAAAGGAATAGCAAAAGCGTATGCAGTGGGCTATCCATTTTGAGACTGTCTGTTTGGATATTGACTTTCCTTGAGCTCCTACCGCATAGGCCACAAAAAGCTGTTCTGATTTTCTGAAAGGTTTTGTTCTGTCCAGATAATAACGCAGTTGTCTGTGGATGTCCAAGGAATGCAGTAATCTCTCCCCTTTGTTTTGAGGATTAGGATAAAAAGTAGGTAAACGTATGGCCTGATTTAAAGCTACCCTGGATACCACTTTAGGCATAAAGGACGGGTTGGTACGTAATGAAACTCTGTCCTGATGGAAGATAAAAGGCTGGACAGCCATAAGAGCCTGTAGTTCTGAAACTCTCCGAGCTGAAGTGATAGCCAGAAGGAAAGCTGTTTTCCAGGACAAATACTGTAAATCTGATGAGGCAGCTGGCTCAAAAGGAGGCAAAGTCAGTTTTTCCAGAATTAAATTAAGATCCCAAGCAGGTATTGGTTGTTTTCTTGGAGGTCTTAAATTCTTAGCCCCTCTGAGGAACTGTCTTAATAGAGGGTGAGAGAATAAAGGTGGATCAGTGTTGTATTCTGCAGAAATGGCTGAGGCATTGATTTTGATGGAGGAGAACGAAAGTCCACTGCTTAGCAATTCAGCCAAATATTGTAGTATTTGAGGTAAATTCAGTTTTCCAGGGCACTGGCCCTTTTTCTCATTCCAAACACAAAAACGTTTCCATTTTGCAGAGTAAGCTTTTCTAGTTGATGGCCTTCTGGCCTCCAAAATGACATCCTGCACCTCCTTGGAGAGCAGGGCCTGCTGCGATGCTAAGGAATCTTCCATGCGGCTAGATTGAGTGTTTTCAGCTGACTGTGAAGAGTTTTGAAGCTGTGCTGAGTTAGAAGAAGAAGAGGCATTAGAGGCAGGGTCCATGGTGGGGAATGCGTCAGGCTCCTCAGGAGTGGGTACAAGTGTTGCCTTGGCCAGTCCGGAGCAATGAGGATCATCTTTGGTCTGTCTGCTCTGGTCTTCAATAGGACTTTGGGCAGCAGAGGAAGAGGTGTGAAGGCATAAACTGTTATTGATGTCCAACTGAAAGAGAGAGCGTCCACTCTCCAGGCCTTTGGATGGAAGAGCCTTGAGCAGAATTTTGTCAATTGATGATTTTTGTGAGAGGCAAAGAGATCTATGTCTGGCCTTCCCCATTCTTGGATTATTTCTGTAAAAACTTTTGGATGCAACTTCCATTCGTGTGGATCTGTCATATTCCTGCTTAGGTTGTCTGGCAGCGTGTTTTCCTTGCATGGCAAGTACTGTGCTTGTAGTTCCATTTGTAAGTCCATGGCCATGTTCCAAAGTGACATGGCCAGTCTGCATAGGGGATAAGAATGTGTTCCTCCCTGCTTGTTTATGTACCACATAACTGTGGTGTTGTCTGTTCTTATCAATAGCTGACCTGGTTGTAGAAGGTCCTTGAAAGCTATAATAGCATTTATCACTGCTAGCATTTCTTTTTGACTGATGTGAAGGTGCTTTTCTTTTTGGGTCCATTTGCCCTGAATGCACCGGTCTGTCATGTGTGCCCTCCAGGCGTAGTCCGAGGCGTCTGTTGTGATGACTTGATTTGCTTGAGGCTTGCTGAATGGAAGACCTGTGTTTGTTTGGCATGCTTGAGCCCACCACAGAAATTCCTTTTGCAGACATGGAATTATGGTATTATTGTTTCCAAACTGTGGCTGTGTTGAGACCATATGTTTTTTAGGTACCATTGTAGTTTTCTCATATGCAGCTTTGCACATGGGATTAGTAAGATGCAAGAAGCCATGAAACCCAGAGCCTGCAGGATTTTCCTTGCAGTCAGCCTGGTGCAATTTACCAGTGTTCTGAAATATTGAATTAGTTGCCCCTGCTTCTCTGGCGTGAGGTAGGCCATCTGGGTGTTTGTGTCCAAATTGGCACCCAGGAAAATTATCTTCTGAGAGGGTATTGGTCTTGATTTATCTTTGTTGACTGTGTATCCTAGAGAGTTTAATAATATTATTACATAAGCCAGATGTTTCAGAAGAATGTGCTTGCTGTCCGCTTGGATCAAGCAGTCGTCCAAATAAGGGTATATTTGTATCCCTTGAAGTCTGCAGTAAGCAATTACTGATGCCAGGCATTTCGTGAATACTCTGGGCGCAGTAGATAAACCAAAGGGCAATGCAGAGAATTGATAATGGGTTGAACCTGCAAGAAATCTGAGGTATCTTCTGCAATTTTGTCGGATTGGGACATGCAGGTATGCCTCCTTGAGGTCCAGTGTTACCAGCCAAGACTCCTTGCCCAGCATGGGAAGAAGTTGCTGTAGAGTGAGCATCTTGAATTTTGGTGCAGTAGGAATGTGTTTAGGATGGAAAGATCCAAAATCGGTCTCCAATCTTTACCCTTCCTTGGCACCAGAAATAGCCTGGAATAAAAACCTTGACCTTGTTCGTGTGTAGGTACCTCTTGAATAGCTTTCATGTTTATAAGACCTGAAATTTGCTTTTGTGCCTCTGCCCTTTGATTGTGTGGCAGGTTTGGCATGCCTTTCATTTTGGAAGGGTATGAAAATGGAATTTGTAGCCTCTGTTTATAATGTCCAGGATCCATTTGTCCTTTGTGACAATATGCCAATTTTTTGAGAATAGTGCCAGCTTTCCTCCTACGGGGGCTGCCATTTGAGACCTGGTTGGCATGCAAAGGGGAAGTCATTGGTTTTGCTTTCTGAAAGATTGCGAGTTGTCCTCACCACCTCTTTGTGTAGGAGCTTGCCATTGTCTGCCTCTGTACGAGCCTTGTGTTTGTCCTCTGCCCCTCGGCGCCTGTATCTGCCTCTTTGGGGTCTGTCTGTGGCAGGAAAGGACCAGTTTTGGAAGGCCAATTTCTACTAAAACGTGGGGGTTGGACCTGCAGAAATTCTTTCACAGTTTGCATTGATTTAGCCTTTTCCTCCATTTTCCGTAATACTTCCTCAGCATTTGCCCCAAATAGTACATCCTTTTGAAGAGGGGCGTCTAGTAATTTAGCTTTGACATGATCAGGCAAGGCTTGTTCCTTGAGCCAGGCATGCCTACGTATGACTGAGCCTGTAACAGCAGCTCTACATGAGGCCTCTAGAGCATCAAAACCACATTGTAAGGTATGTTTACCCACTTGTTCTGCACTATGCATCAAATCCTGCAACTCCTTCATGTCTGGTTGTTCAGGTTGCGACATTTTACTTTTCAATTGAGATAACAAAAACTGTTGGTATTTTAGCATATGAAACTGACAGTTTAAGGCCCTCATGGATAAGGTAGCCGAGGTATATACCTTTTTTCCCCCACCTTTCTAAGGATCTGGAATCTCTCTCGGAAGGCAATGGGTTTTTGGTAATGGAGGCCTTAACTCCCTTGGGCCCCTGAGAGATGGTTTCTAGGTCAGCAGCATGGCTTTTGTATAGAAATTGGTGTGAGTCAGGAACCCTGTAGTACATGTCAGGCTTAACTGGAGCTGGAGGAAGAGAATCTGGGTTAAGGCAGGCCTCCGAGTAAACATCATCTAGGATGTCCAGGACAGGAGGTATAGCCAGAGACCTGTGCTGGGGTAACAAAAGAAATTCCCTGAGCCTTTTCTTGGAATCTGAATAATCCTGGCCTTCCCAGTGGAAGTGTTCCCTTAAGGTATGCAGAGTTTCACCAAATGAGTCTTCAAAAGGGGATTAAGACTGTTCCTGATAATCAGAGTGCTCTGACATAATGGAGCCCTGATCAGAGGAGGGGGAATCTTCCTCCACTCTGGGTCTTTTGTCCGGAGGTGGCTGAGAACCTCTGATTAGAGTAATTAAATCCTCAGCCATTTTAAGCATCTGTTTCTTAGGCATGGGGCCTGGAGATGGGCCCTGTGTAGCTGGTCTCTTAGGGTGCATGGTAGCTTTAGACTTGGTGAAAGCCTTGATGGAGAAAGAAGAGGAAGGTCTGAAGACACCTTGAGTGGAGGTGGACCTGTCCACATTTTGTGTTTCAACGCCAAGCGTGGCTTCGGTATCTGTAGTCAGGGTGTGGGCCGAGGAGCCTGCGACCTAGGGTACAGGAGACACCGCCAAAGATGTGTCGTCGGTAATCAGGGGCTGCGTAGGTGCCTCGCTGAGAACCGGACCACGTGTAGTCGGCTTAGGCGTGGTGTCGGTAGAGGCCGCGGACCTAGAGTGTCGGTCCTTGTCGTTGCGTTTTTTAGACAAAGCCAGAGTCGGCGTATCCGACGACATAGTATAGTTAAATGCTTTTCCAAAATAATGCTGGGCGAACTCCGCCCGACGCTTAATAGTGCGTTTGTTGAATGTAGCACAAAAGCGACAGACCCAGACGTCGTGGTCTGGGCCTAAACAAGGTATACAGAGGGAATGGAAATCCTTATGGGGTATTTGCTTCCCACAAGAAATACAATTATTAACTTTGTCTGACATCGGTCTGAGGCAAGAAAAAGTTTCCCCAACAGGGTACTTAGCTTTTAAAAAGACTTTGGTTCCAAATTTTTCGTAATCTCAGGAGCTGGCCGACTGGCACTTGCGAACTGCTTCTGCTTCGGGCACCGCGCGGCAAGAAAGACTGAAGAAAATGGCGTCGGCTGGTTCTTTTATACCCCTGTCATACTGACGTCAGGGAAGAAGCGACGACAACCGACGCCGGACCTAGACTTTGGAATTCGGCCGACCGAGGACCCGCCTGACGGCAGGAGAACCCATCTGTTATGACTGCAGCTGTATGCACGATGAACATCTTAAAAGGGAATAAAAAGGGAATAAAATCGAGGGAAGACCCGATTTAAACTAAAAGGATACCCTGTACTATAAACTTGACTAAATAAAAAGGATAGGGGTAGATATTTGAAGTTTTTAACTAGAAAAAACTCACTAACCTGCCAGAGCCGGTAGAAGAAAGCACCTCGCAGCTAAGCGGCAAACAAGATCTGAGTAGTTACCGCCTAGCATTGTGGGATATAGGGGAGCCTCGAGACGGTGTAATTAGCTCTCGAGCTTTAGTATTGGCCGAGTCGGAGCAGAGGATCGGCTCCGAACCCATCCAGCAGGAATGAAGGCGAGATTGACAACTTAACATTATATATTGCACCTAATGACAATAACTGGGATCATACAACAGATAATTTGAGGGGACACATGCATGGGGTAAAGCATTTAGGAGCTGCCTTTGTCCATCAGTAGTACAGGAAGCAGTCCTGGGGTTAAACTTTCTGTTTCCAATCCAGAGATCCAAGTTGTGTTTGAATATGGAATGGGATGAACTTTGTTTTATGTGGATAGGGACTCTATTCCAAAGCAACTGTATCCTGTGCAAGACCTATATGACCCTCCAAACCGTTATGTTGCTGTTGCAGAAGAGGCTTATATCCCTAGACTGAGTATTTTTAATTTTGTGCTCTGGAGTTGTTACAACAAAAAAAAAAAAACTTTCTAAACTCACATAAATTCTCCAAATATTCCCTTATTTTCCCTTTAGTACTCTGCAATTCTGCCAATTCCTGTTCTGTCAAATCCCTAGCAGTTATGATTGTTAAGAAATGTACTAGGTCCACTCTTACTTATATACTTATCAAGTTATTTAGCTCTGGAGAGGTACTCAATTTATGGAAGCAGTCACTTACAAAAACAAATTTATAAGAGGTGCAAAGTCACTGACATCAATAATTACTGACCAACAAACTTAACATCTCTTTTAGGCAAGTCTTTCAAAAGATGTTTATTACATATTATGGAAAATAAAACCTGGGTGATAGAATGTTATGATTAAGTAAATTTGGCTATAACATGGGTTTAAAATATAGAATGTACAGTTGCATAAAATGGTACCATTTAACACTAGATGTCCTTCTTTTCATTGCTGCAGTATTCTTCACCTCAGGAATCTCCTGCCAAGGATAGCCTAACGTCTGGTCAATATACCAAAGCCTTTAGATCTTGTATGTGCCGTACATCACATGTATGTTCCTTGTTCTAAGTGCAGGGCATAAAGGTGACGTATGAAGCAGTTACCCAGAACTGAATTGTCCCAAAAGAAAACAATCTCCATAGGACAAAGGAGGCCATGCACACCCAGAAGGAGAAAAATGCAGATGGAAAAGGTAGACCTTCGGGCCAGGAGGGAAACCGAACAAAATAAAAAACAAGGGGAGGAGGGAGGAAGTGAATACTGGAACAGTGAAGAGAAGTACATCTACTGTTATGGCAAGATTTTACACAACTGTACTATGAGAGGAAGGAGGGTGGATAAGGGAAGTGGACCTCTCGGAAGAACCCGCAAAGAACTCATGCAGAATGGCTCTAGCAAAACCTGCTCTGGCCCTAGAAACCATATCTACTTTATAATGCTTAGTAAAGGTATGCACTGACGACCATGAAGCAGCTTCAAGGATGGAACTGGTGTCAAACCCCTTGAAGAAGGAACCAGAAGAGGCAACAGCCCTAGTGGAGTGATCTCTGACAGAAGTAGACGGACTTTTGCCATGAAAAAAAAAACAGCAACAAAGGAATGGCCTTGGAAATCTGTGAGGAGATGGTGTGCAAATAAATAGCCAAACCCAATGTTTTGGGATGAAATCAAACAAAAAGTTGGTCAGACATATGAATGGCCTTAGTTTTATTCAAATAATACCTGAGCTGTCTATGCAAATCCAAGGTATGAAAGACCCTCTCACTAGTAGACTGATAAGGAAAAAACGGAAGGGAGTTGTACTGCCTGACTCAAGAGACAACTCATTAACAACTCTGGGCATAAAAGAAAGATTAGTATGAAGGGACACCTAGTCCTTGTGAAAACCTGAAAAAGGAGGGATGGCCATAAGGGCCTGAAACTCAGAAACCCTTCGAGCAGAAATAAGAGCAAGCAATAAGACAGTCTTCCGGGTGCAATGTTGCAGAGAAGCTAAACCTGCAGGCTCAAAAGACGCCGGTGCTAATTTTTCTAAAACAAAATTAAGGTCCCAAGAAAAGGAATATGCTTTTTTGTGGGGCCTAAGATGCAGGATGCCTTTAAGAACCTGTCTTCAAAGCAAGAAGCCAAAGGAGGTTCAAGGCCAGACAGACAGAAATAGCTGACAGATGGGCCTTTACAGAAGACTACACCAAGCCAGATTGAGGCAACTCGCACAAATAGGAGAGAATCAGAGGAATCCCCACTAAAAAAAGGGATACTGGTTATCAGCATGGCACCAGACAAAAAGCGCTTCCATTTGTACATATAACATTTTCTAGTTGCAGGTTTTCTTGCTGTGAGGATGGGACAGGTTGAATAGTTCTCTGGTCCAACAGGGACCCAAGGACCTCTAAGAAATGAGGAAGCTGCTTGCGAGGAAGTTGAGGAATCCCTGAAAAAATGAGGGAGAGACTTCCACACCAAGAAGTAACCCTGACAGATGACAGAACCTAAGAATCCGAGGTGATGACATGTCAACTTTGAAGACAGGGAGAGCTGAAGGGACAAAGGAACCTGGCCAAGGGGAAGGAGGAGGGGGGCAATGTACCAAAGAGAAGCAGGCTTTTCAGATAAAGAAGGTTTCTGATCCAAGGGTGCCTGAGAAGACTTAGCAAGAAGACCTTGCCTACCAACCTTCCCTCCTTCAGTGACTTCACAAAGCTGCCTGCGAACAAAAGCAGATGTAGTAAGATAGGCCCTCTGGAACTTAGGGATAGAGGACATAAAAATAAGTTTAAGATCCTGCAAAGCTTTATCTTTTTCATGAAGAGACTTAAGCATATCAGCCGCAACAGTCCCAAAGAGAATTTTATTACCCAAAGGAGCATCCAGCAACTTAGTCTTAATGTCTTTAGGTAAAGACTGCAGGCGAAGCCAAGAGTAATGCATCATGACAGACCCAGAAGCAGTAGCTCTGGAAGATGTATCAGCAGCATCACAGCTACACCTGATAGAGTGATGAACCACCTGAGAGGTACAACCCAAAATAGACACAGGAGAAGATTTTGTTTCAGAAACAGGAAGGTCAGAAATAACCTGACAAGCCTGGGCAATCAAGGCTAGAGCGTAGCTGGTCATGTGGGTCTGGTAACTGATGGGTGAAAAGGTCAAAGCAATATAGACCTTCATAGGTTCATACTAGGCTATCTGCCCTAGGGCATTTACAAGCCTAGCCAGAGTGTGTTTGGCTTTCGCCACCCATTTTAAATGAATTTTGCTATGCCCTTTTTCGAGGTTAGTATACTGTGCCTCTGTCTAACAGTGACACAGAAGTGATACCCGGAGTAAATCCATGATCTCCCATCCACTCATCAAGATTCCTCTTGAAGAGAGTCAATGAGGGACTCTGCCTAACCTGGACTGGGATTTTATTCCAGAGTGAAGGGAGCCTCTGGGTTATGAATCTGTCCCTCCAGCATGTCCTATTTATTTCAGTGCTGAGGTTCAATTCTCTCGAGCGTGTAGCTCGACGGGATTTGGATTTTCTGAGGTGCAGCATGTCCATTAAATCAGGGTTGGACATGGCTTTATACGTCAGGCACAGATTGCCTCTGAGCAGGCAGTATGCCACTGAGTAGAGCTGGAGTTTCTTTAACCGAGCAGCATATGGCATCTGTTTGAGCCCTTTGATCCTCTTGGTGAGGTATTTTTGGGGTCTTTCCAGTTGCTGCACGTGTCTGGTAAAGTACATCCCAAAAGGGGCATTGTACTCAATTATGGGCCTGATGAGGGATGAGTAAAGAGGCACGATGACCTCCCCTGATCTAGATGTGAATCCCTTCATGATTAGGTGGGCTATATAAAATGCTTTTCTAACCACTCTGGCCACGTGGTTGTTGAATGAGAGACTGCTATCAACTTGGCTCCCCCAGGTCCCTAATTACTTCTTCCGTACTTAATGGATTACCATCTATGTGGTAATTTGTGGGCACTTTGTTTTTGCCGAAGGGGATGACTATACACTTTTTGGCGTTTAGCTTGAGGCAATGGCTCTGGCACCAGTTGTCGGTTTCTATGAGGTCCTTTTGTAGGCTTGTGTCGGCTGGAGAGTTGATTATGGCGCCCAGTTTGCAGTCATCTGCGAACTTGGTCAGCCAAAGTCCTTCCGTGTTGGCCTGTACCTCCGAGAAATATATACCGAACAAGAGAGGTCCCAGGACTGAGCCTTGTGGGACGCCACTTGTAACTGGTTTGGAGTCTGACATGGCTCCAGCAATTCTAACCATGTGGGTTCTGTCCATGAGCCAGTTTGCAACCCATGTAGTGACATAGGGGTTTATATTTAAGCTGGTGAGCTTATCTATAATGCCCGAGTGGGGTATTGTATCAAAGGCTTTTGCGAGGTCCAGGTAGGCTGTCTGGACCACCATCCCCTCGTCAATGGCCTTGGTGACTGTTTCAAAGAAATCGATCAGGTTTAAGAGGCAGGATCTGCCCTTAACAAAGCCGAACTGGGTAGGATCCAGTGCCTGTAGGTCCCCAATATCTTTATTTATGAGGTCCATGATGATCCTTTCCATAGCTTTGCAGACCAAGCTAGCCAGGCTTATGGGGCGATAGTTTCCAGGATCCGTTGAGGCACCACCTTTGTGGAGAGGGACCACTGTTGCTGTACGGCACTCTTTGGGTACATATCCTGTAGTAAGGCTGCAATTGAACAGTAGTTTTATGTTTGGGTTTAGTTCTTCTTGGAGTTCATGTAGGACGCAGCCTGGGACACCGTCTGGTCCCATTGATGCTGTGTTTTTTGCTTTGGAGAGGGCGGCTCTTACCTGAGCATCTGAGATGTCAGGGGGGCAGCACTCTGCTGGGATAGATGTTTGCCCTTTTGGTGGGGAAGGGGGGGGGGAGAAGTTTGCGCTGAACCTGTCAGCTAGGATGTTGGCAATGTCTGTGGGTTCGGTGTATTTTTTGTCATTTTGGACTAATTCTGAGCATATCTGGGAATTCCACCCAGGTTCCTAACATAACTAAAGAAAGCCTTGTGATTATCCTTAGTGTCCTGTGCAGTTTTTCTCTCGAAGCTGGCCTTAGACGATTTTATGAGTGCCCGTAGTTTTTTGCTAATACTGATCAGAGATGCCTTCCCATTTTGGGATTTTGCTCTATCATGTAGTAGCTTCCTCCTTCTATTGTATAGTTTGTTTATGGCTGGGGTCCACCAGACAGGACGCCTGCCTTTGGAGGATTGGGTCTTGGTTTTGTTTGGGATTCCATGATCCATGCATTCCTGAAGGTGTTCACAGAATGCATTTATAAAGGATTCTGCGGTCTGGGCCATATTTTCCACAGGCCCGGGGGCTTTGAAGGATTCCACCTCGGTTTTGAGGAGTGTGAAATTTGCTTTAGAAAAGTTTTTCACTGTGGTTTTCTGGGCAGGGGCTGGGGTCAGGATGTGAATATCTAGTGAGAGTAGTTTATGGTCTAATCTTACCAGTGAGGGATACACTTCTGGTCTGGAGCATAAAGTCCCCATGTTGGTGATGATCAGGTCCAGTATGTTTACCCCTCTTGTGGGAGTGGTAACAAGTTGTTCCATAGCATTTGAGTTTATAAATTCTAGGAACCTTTGGGCTAGGGTGTTGGAGCTAGAGTAATGCTCCCAGTCTATGTTTGGGTAGTTGAAGTCGCCCAGTATAATGGTGTTTGGAGACACCTTCATATTTTCCAGTGTTCTCAAGAAGGCCGAGTGGGGTTCCTGGGTTTGGGAGGGTGGTTTGTAGCAGGCTAAAAACTGGAAGGCAGTTTTACCAACTGTTAGTTGCACATGGATAGTCTCTGATGCTTCGTGCTGTGCCACCAACCTGGAGGTGTGGGTATCTTTGACGAATATTGATACTCCCCCTCCTTTTGTGGTTCGGTCCAAGTTTTGGGGCCGAAAAACATGGTATGAGGTATAACCTGGTAGTGCTGGGGTGCTCTCGGGAGCCTTGAACCAGGTTTCTGTTACTGCACAGATATCGATGTTCTCCATGCTAAGGAGAGTTTCGAGTGCGTGCATCTTGGGGTTTAGACTTCTGGCATTGAGTAGCATTACTCTTAGTTTCTTATCCCTTGTGATACCTACGGAGGTGGGTTTGTCTTTTGAGCCTTGCCTAAAAAAGGCACTATGGGGGTGGCAAGAGCCTTTGCCAATATCCGAAAGCCCAGGGGTGACAGGTGCAAGCAGTCCCTAGCAAAGCATCGTGGCTTGTCAAGCATGTCATCCCAGGTTGAGAGGCATTGGATCCTCTTTGAATGACACCAATACTTAAGCCAATTGTTGAAATTGATCATCTTGTCTTCATATTGTGGCATCATTCTTGGTGAGGGTAAGATGCTACTCAAGGTCAGGGTCATACTGGCCTGGGCTACATGCTCAGAGAGCTCCTCTATGTCTCTTTTCATGTATTCTCTCCATTGCCCTACTATCCTTATCTGAAGGCAGAAGTTTGAAAGAAGCCAAAAGTTTGGAAGGCTTCTCAGAGACCAACATCACAGCAAGGTCAGCAAAAGGCCACATAAATAAGAATTGGCAATCCTCAGGAACCTTATAGAACCTGTCAGGGTTTTTTGGAGAAGGAGGCTGAGAATCAGAAGACTCAGAAGCAGCTATAAAGGTATCTTAATAAGAAGTTATGTACTCATCATAACGTTCCATGTTAGTTGCCTTCTTCTCGCCTTCTTTCTTGCTGGATGGGTTCGGAGCCGAACCTCGGTTCCGACTCAGACTAATACTAAAGATCGAGAGCTATTTTTACCGGCTCAAGGCTAACCTATGTCCCATAATGCTAGGCGTCATATACCCAGATCTCGTTTGATAGCTAACACTATGGACAAAAACATGTCCCACCACAAGAAAGGATAAATCTATGAACTCTATACAACTATGAGCCCCACAGCCTGTCTTTCACCAGGGCTACCAAAAAGGGGATAAGAGCTCTAGGTGAAGGGGTAATCCTGGTGACAAAGAATGTCTCACCCAATACTCTAGGTCTTTCCAGGCTAGGGGGATGGAGGGTGGGATGCAAGAAAGAAGGCGAGAAGAAGACAACTAACATGGAACGTTATGGTGAGTACATAACTTCTTAATGTTAAGTTGTCAATCTCGCCTTCATTCTTGCTGGATGGGACAGCGTCCTTAGCACCTTAGTCCTGGGTGGCTCAATGGAACAGACTCTTGAGTACAGTGGAACCAAAATCAGCACGATTTCTGGAGGCAATATCCAGTTTGTAATGAGAAATAAAGGTATGAGGGGAGGCCCATGTGGCCGCTGCACAAATAGAATCCATAGGTAACCTCGCTTGAAAAGCAACTGAGGAAGCTAATGCTCTAGCTGAATGAGCCCTAGGTTTGGTAGGGAGCTTCTTATGCCTCAATTGATATATTAAAGTGATGAGAGGTCAACCATTTGGACAAGGTCACTTTAGAAACTGGAAGGCCTTGCTTCCCTTCCGCGTAAGATAAGTTGCTCTGATTTTCTCATTAGTTTAGTTCTATCCAGATGGAAGCGTAGCTGCCGGTGAACGTCTAAGCAATGTAATCTTCTCTCAGCTCTGTCAGTGTAATTTGGAAAGAAAACTGGGAGATCAATGATCTGATTGAGATTTATTTTAGATAGAACCTTAGGTAAAAAGGATGGATCAGTCCTAAGAGCCACTCTATCTTTGTGAAAAACAAGATAAGGGGGGCGCACAGATAGTGCTTGTAGTTCTGAAACCCTTCTCGCTGAGGTAATAGCTACCAGGAAAAGTGTTTTCCAGGAGAGCAGTTTTAATGAGCAGGAGGCAGCAGGCTCAAAAGGAGGCAGAATTAATGATGACAGTACCAAATTTAGATCCCACGGTGGAGGAGGGTCTTTGACTGGGGGGCCTAAGTAATAGGGTACCCTTCAGAAAAGCTTTGCAGAGCTTGTGGGACATAATGCTGGATTCTGACAAGCCAACGTGGAAATTTGCAATAGCCGCCAGCTGGACTCTGATAGTGGCTGAAGAGGAGCCTTTTTGGAAAAGTTCCGCTAAAAAATCTAGAACTGTTCGGACAGGAACAGTGAAGGGGTCGACTTTATTTTTCCTTGCCCAAATAGAGAAAAGTTTCCATTTACTAGCGTACGTCCTTCTGGTGTTAGACTTGTGAGAGGCAAAGATAATCTCAAGAAGCCTCTAAAGCATCAAAACCAAATTGCAAGTTATGTTTACCCACTTGCTCTGCACTATGCAACAAATCCTGCAACTCCTTCAAGTCTGGTTGTTCAGGTTGTGACATTTTGCTTTTCAACTGAGATAACAAAAACTGTTGATACTTAAACATATGGAACTGACAGTTTATTGCCCTCATGGTTAAAGTGGCTGAGGTGTATACCTTTTCCCCCCACCTTTCTAAAGCTCTGGAATCTCTCTCTGAAGGTAATGGATTTTTGGCAGTGGAGGCCTTAATTCCCTTGGGACCCTGTGAAATAGTTTCTGGGTCAGCCGCATGGCTTTTGTATAGGAATTGGTGTGAGTCAGTAACCTGGTAATACCGGTCAGGCTTGACTGGAGCTGGAGGTAAAGAATCTGGGTTAAGGCTGGCCTCTGAATACACATTATCTAATATGTCTAAGACAGGAGGTATAGCCAGAGGCCTGTGCTGAGGGAGCAAGAGGAAATCCCTGAGCCTTTTCTTGGAGTCTGAGTACTCTTGGCCTTCCCAGTGGAAGTGTTCCCTCAAGGTATGCAAGGTTTCCCCAAAAGAGTAATCCTCAGGGGAGACAGAGGAATGGACTCCTCTGCATCAGAATCTTCGAAAGGGGAGCAAGAATGTTCCTGGTCCTCAGAATGCTCTGAAGTAATGGAGGCCTGGTCCGAGGAAAGGTATTCTTCATCCACTCTGGGTCTTTTGTCCGGGGGGGTTGAGAACCCCTGATAAGAGTAATCAAATCCTCAGCCATTTTGAGCATCTGTTTTTTAGGCATGGGGCCTTGAGAGGGGCCCTGTGGAGCTTGTCTTTTAGAATGCAAGGCTGCTTCAGATTTAGTGTAAGCCTTAATGGAAAAAGAAGAAGAAAGCCTGAAGACACCTTGACAGGTGGCAGGCCTGTCTGAACTCTGAGTTTCCCCGCCAAGAGTGACTTCGGTATCTGTAGTCGGGGTGTGGGCCGAAGAGCCTGCGACCTCGGGCACAGAAGATACCGCTAATGAAGTGTCATCGGTAGTCAGGGGCTGCGTAGGTGCCTCGCTGTGAACCGGAGCACATGTAGTCGGCTTTAGCATGGTGTCGGTAGAAGTTGCGGACCTCATATGCCGGTCCTTATCTTTACGTCGTTTACTCAAAATTGGAGTCGGAGTATCCGACGACATGTTGTAGTTAAACTTTTTGCCAAAATAGTGTTGGGCGAACTCCGCCCGATGCTTAATAGTGCGTCTGTTGAATGTAGCACAAAACGACAGGCCGAGACGTCATGGTCTGGGCCTAAGGTATACAGAGGGAATGGAAATCCTTATGCGGTATTTGCTTCCCACATGAAATGCAATTATTAACTTTGTCTGACATCGGTCTGAGGCAAAAAAAAGTTTCCCCAACGGGGTACTTAGCTTTTTAGAAGTCTTCGGTTGAAAAATATTCGTAATCTCAGGAGCTGGCCGACCGGCACTTGCGAACTGCTTCTGCTTCGGGCACCGCGCGGCAAGAAAGACTGAAGAAAATGGCATCGGCTGGTTCTTTTGTACCCCGGTCGCACTGACGTCGGGGGGGGGATGACAGCCGACGCCGGACCTAGACTTTGGAATTCGGCCGACCGAGGACCCGCCTGACGGCAGGAGAACCCATCTGTTATGACTGCAGCTGTATGCACGATGAACATCATTCCATCTGACTAGTTAGACTTCATTCTTCTGCACATATGGGTATTCGGATCTGATTCGGATCCGAGCCGGCAAAACTTCTACAAGCATCAGCTCCGAGTTCCAAGCTCCTCCCCTACCTATAATACATCACTTCTTCCTGACTAACCCCAGATCGAGTTTGCTGTCACTAACTAGCAACGTAACCCACAATCCAAACAGGATAAGACCTGAATAGTGAGGGGGATGGAGGGAGGGAAGGTGCAGAAAAATGAAGTCTAACTACTCAGATGGAATGTTATGGTGAGTACATAACTTCTTAATCATTCTTTCTGCACATATGGGACAGAGTCCCCAGCTACTGGTATTCCTGGGAGGCTCTTATGGAAGGATATTTCTGAGCACCGCAGAGCCAAAGGATGCTCTCCATCTAGAGATCAAATCTAATTTATAATGAGAGATAAATGTATGCGAAATGGCCCATGTGGCTGCCGCACGGATATCATCTAAAGGTACTTTTGACCAGAAAGCTGCAGAAGTAGTGCCATTGGTCTAGTGGAATGAGCCTTCAGTAAGCTAGGAGGAGATAAGCCTTTGTCGTTACATACTCGTGCAATACAAAGAGTGATCCACCTTGCTAAGGACACTTTCAAAACTGCTTTGCCTAAACATGGTTTTGAAAACAAGACAAACAGTTGATCTGACTTTCGGTAAGGTTTAGTCCTATGAAGGTAAAAACGAAGCTGTCTATGGACGTTCAATAAATGAAGTCTATATTCACCTTTATTTTGGAAATTTGGGAAGAAGACTGGCAAATTTATAGATTGGTTAATATTGGCTGCTAAGGACACACTGGGAAGGAAGGGAGGGGTTTGTACGCAGTGAAACCCTGTCCTTGTGAAAAATCAAATAGGGGGGCACGGAGGATAAGGCCTGTAACTCTAAAACCCTCTTAGCTGAGGTGATGGCAACCAGGAATGCCGTCTTCCAAGACAAGAATTTCATAGGGACTGAACTGAAAGGTTCGAAAGGCAGAGAGGTCAATGCTTGAAGGACTAAAGTCAGATCCCAGGGAGGAACTGTCTCTTTAACTGGAGGTTGCAAGAGAAAGGTGTCCTTTAGGAATGCTTTACACAATTTGGCAGAGGCCAGAGCAACCTTATTTTCGCCTACATGGAAATTAGAGATGGCAGCCAGATGAACCTTGATGGTGGAAGAACTTGCGCCCGATTGAAAGAGACCAGCCAAAAAATCTAAAATTACTGGAATAGAGGCTGTAAAAGGGTTCTGATTGCGTTGAGAGGCCCAAATGGAAAAACGTCTCCACTTGCTACTGTAGCGTTTCCTAGTGGAGGCTTTGAGAGATGCTACCAGAATGTTCTTAACAGGGGATGAAAGTCCTGATGATCATGGGAACTAGAGCAGCCACGCCGTCAGCTTGAGACTGTCTAGGTTGGGCAGGGGCAAGCCCAACGGATGAGCAAGTAGATCCGGGCATGGATCTAGAGTCCATGGAGGAGCCAAAAGGTGAGACCATAGGAAGGGAAACCACACTTGCCGAGGCCAGAAGGGAGCTATGAGAATGACTTTGCATTGCAACCAGCAAGCTTTCTGAAGGAACTTCGGTATCAGAGGTAATGCAGGGTAAGCATAAAGTAACCCAAGAGGCCAAGCATGGACTAGAGCGTCCCTTGTGACATCCCCTGGAGGGGGAATCAGAGCGAAGAAGTTGCTGCACTTCGTGTTGGAAGGAGATGCGAAGAGGTCGCAGCAAGGTTGACCCCATACGAGGAAGATTCTCTTCGCCACCGATGGATTTAGAGACCACTCGTAAGGCAGAAGGATTGCCCGGCTTAGACTGTCCGCTAAAATGTTGGAGCGTCCTGGGATATGCGTTGCTATCAGAAACCGGTTGGTGGATATGGCCCACTCCCAAACTCTCATGGCCTCACGACAAAGAGGGTAGGATCGGGTCCCTCCCTGCTTACTGATATACCAGACTACTGCCATGTTGTCTGATTGAATGGCCACTGTGCCTGGAGGTAGGACAGGATGGAAGGCTTTCAACGCTAAAAGCACTGCCCTCATCTCCAGGACATTGATGTGTAGCTTGATCTCTGGTAGGGACCACATGCCTTGGACTGTTCTTCCCAGGAAGTGCCCTCCCCCACCCGAGCTGGGAGGCATCCGTGGTCACCGTGGCTTGGGCCGGCGGCGCTAAAAAGCTGCGCCCCGCAAGTATGTCTGATGACTGAAGCCACCACTGGAGTGACATTCTGCATGTCTGGTTGATTCGGATTTGGAAAGTCATCGGGATGTCTAGCCAGGACCACTGAACTTGTAGATTCCACTGAAGGGTTCTCATATGAAAACGTGCAAGAGGGAGAAAGGAAATGGAGGCTGCCATCGAACCCAAAGCCCTGAGAACATCGCCTGCTGTGACTATAGAGTGCTCTGAGATAGCTGACACATGGAGTCTGAGATTTCTTATCCTTTCCGGGGTGAGAAAGATCTTTGACTGAACAGTATCCAACCGTGCCCAGAGGAAATCTATGACCTGAATCGGAGCCAGGTGGGACTTACTGAGGTTGATCGTGATGAATAACTTGTGAGCCAGACCGAGAAAGTAGTGTAGGGCCTGGCACAAGAGACGTTTGGTGGATGCAGCGAAGAGCCAGTCATCTAGGTAGGGGAATACCTGAATGCCCTGAAGTCTCAGGTGAGCCGCCTGACTGCCATTACCTTGGTGAACACCCTGGGGCTGTGGTGAGACCAAAGGGTAGGGCTCTGAGTTGAAAGTGACCATGCCTGCCTATCTGACGGCAGGGAAAGAATTTTGTCCGGTCTTTTGGTTTGGGAGGGTGGTTTGTAGCAGGCTAAAAACTGGAAGGCAGTTTACCAACTGTTAGTTGCACATGGATAGTCTCTGATGCTTAGTGCTGTGCCACCAACCTGGAGGTGTGGGTATCTTTGTGAATATTGATACTCCCCCTCCTTTTGTGGATTCGGTCCAAGTTTTGGGGCGAAAAACATGGTATGAGGTATAACCTGGTAGTGCTGGGGTGCTCTCGGGAGCCTTGAACCAGGTTTCTGTTACTGCACAGATATCGATGTTCTTCATGCTAAGGAGAGTTTGAGTGCGTGCATCTTGGGTTTAGACTTCTGGCATTGAGTAGCATTACTCTTAGTTTCTTATCCTTGTGATACCTACGGAGGTGGGTTTGTCTTTTGAGCCTTGCCTAAAAAAGGCACTATGGGGGTGGCAAGAGCCTTTGCCAATATCCGAAAGCCCAGGGGTGACAGGTGCAAGCAGTCCCTAGCAAAGCATCGTGGCTTGTCAAGCATGTCATCCCAGGTTGAGAGGCATTGGATCCTCTTTGAATGACACCAATACTTAAGCCAATTGTTGAAATTGATCATCTTGTCTTCATATTGTGGCATCATTCTTGGTGAGGGTAAGATGCTACTCAAGGTCAGGGTCATACTGGCCTGGGCTACATGCTCAGAGAGCTCCTCTATGTCTCTTTTCATGTATTCTCTCCATTGCCCTACTATCCTTATCTGAAGGCAGAAGTTTGAAAGAAGCCAAAAGTTTGGAAGGCTTCTCAGAGACCAACACCACAGCAAGGTCAGCAAAAGGCCACATAAATAAGAATTGGCAATCCTCAGGAACCTTATAGAACCTGTCAGGGTTTTTTGGAGAAGGAGGCTGAGAATCAGAAGACTCAGAAGCAGCTATAAAGGTATCTTAATAAGAAGTTATGTACTCATCATAACGTTCCATGTTAGTTGCCTTCTTCGCCTTCTTTCTTGCTGGATGGGTTGAGCCGAACCTCGGTTCCGACTCAGACTAATACTAAAGATCGAGAGCTATTTTACGGCTCAAGGCTAACCTATGTCCCATAATGCTAGGCGTCATATACCCAGATCTCGTTTGATAGCTAACACTATGGACAAAAACATGTCCCACCATAAGAAAGGATAAATCAATGAACTCTATACAACTATGAGCCCCACAGCCTGTCTTTCACCAGGGCTGCCAAAAAGGGGACAAGAGCTCTAGGTGAAGGGGTAATCCTGGTGACAAAGAATGTCTCACCCAATACTCTAGGTCTTTCCAGGCTAGGGGGATGGAGGGTGGGATGCAAGAAAGAAGGCGAGAAGAAGACAACTAACATGGAACGTTATGGTGAGTACATAACTTCTTAATGTTAAGTTGTCAATCTCTTCATTCTGCTGGATGGGACAGCGTCCTTAGCACCTTAGTCCTGGGTGGCTCAATGGAACAGACTCTTGAGTACAGTGGAACCAAAATCAGCACGATTTCTGGAGGCAATATCCAGTTTGTAATGAGAAATAAAGGTATGAGGGGAGGCCCATGTGGCCGCTGCACAAATAGAATCCATAGGTAACCTCGCTTGAAAGCAACTGAGGAAGCTAATGCTCTAGCTGAATGAGCCCTAGGTTTGGTAGGGAGCTTCTTATGCCTCAATTGATATATTAAAGTGATGAGAGGTCAACCATTTGGACATGGTCACTTTAGAAACTGGAAGGCCTTGCTTCCCTTCAGCGTAAGATAAGTTGCTCTGATTTTCTCATTAGTTTAGTTCTATCCAGATGGAAGCATAGCTGCGGTGAGCGTCTAAGCAATGTAATCTTCTCTCAGCTCTGTCAGTGTAATTTGGAAAGAAAACTGGGAGATCAATGATCTGATTGAGATTTATTTTAGATAGAACCTTAGGTAAAAGGATGGATCAGTCCTAAGAGCCACTCTATCTTTGTGAAAAACAAGATAAGGGGCACAGATAGTGCTTGTAGTTCTGAAACCCTTCGCTGAGGTAATAGCTACCAGGAAAAGTGTTTTCCAGGAGAGCAGTTTTAATGAGCAGGAGGCAGCAGGCTCAAAGGAGGCAGACTTAATGATGACAGTACCAAATTTACATCCCACGGTGGAGGAGGGTCTTTGCCTGGGGGCCTAAGTAATAGGGTACCCTTCAGAAAAGCTTTGCAGAGCTTGTGGGACATAATGCTGGATTCCTGACAAGCCAACGTGGAAATTTGCAATAGCAGCCAGCTGGACTCTGATAGTGGCTGAAGAGGAGCCTTTTGGAAAAGTTCCGCTAAAAATCTAGAACTGTTAGGACAGGAACAGTGAAGGGATAAACTTTATTTTTCCTTGCCCAAATAGAGAAAAGTTTCCATTTACTAGCGTACGTCCTTCTGGTGTTAGACTTGTGAGAGGCAAAGATAATCTCAAGAAGCCTCTAAAGCATCAAAACCAAATTGCAAGTTATGTTTACCCACTTGCTCTGCACTATACAACAAATCCTGCAACTCCTTCAAGTCTGGTTGTTCAGGTTGTGACATTTTGCTTTTCAACTGAGATAACAAAAACTGTTGATACTTAAACATATGGAACTGACAGTTTATTGCCCTCATGGTTAAAGTGGCTGAGGTGTATACCTTTTCCCCCCACCTTTCTAAAGCTCTGGAATCTCTCTCTGAAGGTAATGGATTTTTGGCAGTGGAGGCCTTAATTCCCTTGGGACCCTGTGAAATAGTTTCTGGGTCAGCCGCATGGCTTTTGTATAGGAATTGGTGTGAGTCAGTAACCTGGTAATACCGGTCAGGCTTGACTGGAGCTGGAGGTAAAGAATCTGGGTTAAGGCTGGCCTCTGAATACACATTATCTAATATGTCTAAGACAGGAGGTATAGCCAGAGGCCTGTGCTGAGGGAGCAAGAGGAAATCCCTGAGCCTTTTCTTGGAGTCTGAGTACTCTTGGCCTTCCCAGTGGAAGTGTTCCCTCAAGGTATGCAAGGTTTCCCCAAAAGAGTAATCCTCAGGGGGGGGGGAGACAGAGGGAATGGACTCCTCTGCATCAGAATCTTCGAAAGGGGAGCAAGAATGTTCCTGGTCCTCAGAATGCTCTGAAGTAATGGAGGCCTGGTCCGAGGAAAGGTATTCTTCATCCACTCTGGGTCTTTTGTCCGGGGGGTTTGAGAACCCCTGATAAGAGTAATCAAATCCTCAGCCATTTTGAGCATCTGTTTTTTAGGCATGGGGCCTTGAGAGGGGCCCTGTGGAGCTTGTCTTTTAGAATGCAAGGCTGCTTCAGATTTAGTGTAAGCCTTAATGGAAAAAGAAGAAGAAAGCCTGAAGACACCTTGACAGGTGGCAGGCCTGTCTGAACTCTGAGTTTCCCCGCCAAGAGTGACTTCGGTATCTGTAGTCGGGGTGTGGGCCGAAGAGCCTGCGACCTCGGGCACAGAAGATACCGCTAATGAAGTGTCATCGGTAGTCAGGGGCTGCGTAGGTGCCTCGCTGTGAACCGGAGCACATGTAGTCGGCTTTAGCATGGTGTCGGTAGAAGTTGCGGACCTCATATGCCGGTCCTTATCTTTACGTCGTTTACTCAAAATTGGAGTCGGAGTATCCGACGACATGTTGTAGTTAAACTTTTTGCCAAAATAGTGTTGGGCGAACTCCGCCCGATGCTTAATAGTGCGTCTGTTGAATGTAGCACAAAAACGACAGGCCGAGACGTCATGGTCTGGGCCTAAGGTATACAGAGGGAATGGAAATCCTTATGCGGTATTTGCTTCCCACATGAAATGCAATTATTAACTTTGTCTGACATCGGTCTGAGGCAAAAAAAAGTTTCCCCAACGGGGTACTTAGCTTTTTAGAAGTCTTCGGTTGAAAAATATTCGTAATCTCAGGAGCTGGCCGACCGGCACTTGCGAACTGCTTCTGCTTCGGGCACCGCGCGGCAAGAAAGACTGAAGAAAATGGCATCGCCTGGTTCTTTTGTACCCGGTCGCACTGGCGTGGGGGATGACAACCCGCCGGACCTAGACTTTGGAATTCGGCCAACCGAGGACCCGCCTGACGGCAGGAGAACCCATCTGTTATGACTGCAGCTGTATGCACGATGAACATCGTTCCATCTGACTAGTTAGACTTCATTCTTCTGCACATATGGGTATTCGGATCTGATTCGGATCCGAGCCGGCAAAACTTCTACAAGCATCAGCTCCGAGTTCCAAGCTCCTCCCCTACCTATAATACATCACTTCTTCCTGACTAACCCCAGATCGAGTTTGCTGTCACTAACTAGCAACGTAACCCACAATCCAAACAGGATAAGACCTGAATAGTGAGGGGGATGGAGGGAGGGAAGGTGCAGAAAAATGAAGTCTAACTACTCAGATGGAATGTTATGGTGAGTACATAACTTCTTAATCATTCTTTCTGCACATATGGGACAGAGTCCCCAGCTACTGGTATTCCTGGGAGGCTCTTATGGAAGGATATTTCTGAGCACCGCAGAGCCAAAGGATGCTCTCCATCTAGAGATCAAATCTAATTTATAATGAGAGATAAATGTATGCGAAATGGCCCATGTGGCTGCCGCACGGATATCATCTAAAGGTACTTTTGACCAGAAAGCTGCAGAAGTAGTGCCATTGGTCTAGTGGAATGAGCCTTCAGTAAGCTAGGAGGAGATAAGCCTTTGTCGTTACATACTCGTGCAATACAAAGAGTGATCCACCTTGCTAAGGACACTTTCAAAACTGCTTTGCCTAAACATGGTTTTGAAAACAAGACAAACAGTTGATCTGACTTTCGGTAAGGTTTAGTCCTATGAAGGTAAAAACGAAGCTGTCTATGGACGTTCAATAAATGAAGTCTATATTCGCCTTTATTTTGGAAATTTGGGAAGAAGACTGGCAAATTTATAGATTGGTTAATATTGGCTGCTAAGGACACACTGGGAAGGAAGGGAGGGTTTGTACGCAGTGAAACCCTGTCCTTGTGAAAAATCAAATAGGGGGGCATGGAGGATAAGGCCTGTAACTCTAAAACCCTCTTAGCTGAGGTGATGGCAACCAGGAATGCCGTCTTCCAAGACAAGAATTTCATAGGGACTGAACTGAAAGGTTCGAAAGGCGGAGAGGTCAATGCTTGAAGGACTAAAGTCAGATCCCAGGGAGGAACTGTCTCTTTAACTGGAGGTTGCAAGAGAAAGGTGTCCTTTAGGAATGCTTTACACAATTTGGCAGAGGCCAGAGCAACCTTATTTTCGCCTACATGGAAATTAGAGATGGCAGCCAGATGAACCTTGATGGTGGAAGAACTTGCGCCCGATTGAAAGAGACCAGCCAAAAAATCTAAAATTACTGGAATAGAGGCTGTAAAAGGGTTCTGATTGCGTTGAGAGGCCCAAATGGAAAAACGTCTCCACTTGCTACTGTAGCGTTTCCTAGTGGAGGCTTTGAGAGATGCTACCAGAATGTTCTTAACAGGGGATGAAAGTCCGGGAGTCCTGATGATCATGGGAACTAGAGCAGCCACGCCGTCAGCTTGAGACTGTCTAGGTTGGGCAGGGGCAAGCCCAACGGATGAGCAAGTAGATCCGGGCATGGATCTAGAGTCCATGGAGGAGCCAAAAGGTGAGACCATAGGAAGGGAAACCACACTTGCCGAGGCCAGAAGGGAGCTATGAGAATGACTTTGCATTGCAACCAGCAAGCTTTCTGAAGGAACTTCGGTATCAGAGGTAATGCAGGGTAAGCATAAAGTAACCCAAGAGGCCAAGCATGGACTAGGCGTCCCTTGTGACATCCCTGGAGGAATCAGAGCGAAGAAGTTGCTGCACCGTGTTGGAAGGAGATCACGAAGAGGTCGCAGCAAGGTTGACCCCATACGAGGAAGATTCTCTTCGCCACCGATGGATTTAGAGACCACTCGTAAGGCAGAAGGATTGCCCGGCTTAGACTGTCCACTAAAATGTTGGAGCGTCCTGGGATATCGTTGCTATCAGAAACGGTTGGTGGATATGGCCCACTCCCAAACTCTCATGGCCTCACGACAAAGAGGGTAGGATCGGGTCCCTCCTGCTTACTGATATACCAGACTACTGCCATGTTGTCTGATTGAATGGCCACTGTGCCTGGAGGT
The DNA here is from genome assembly GCF_019279795.1 of Protopterus annectens. Classification (NCBI taxonomy): domain Eukaryota; kingdom Metazoa; phylum Chordata; order Ceratodontiformes; family Protopteridae; genus Protopterus; species Protopterus annectens. Next base: position 1,638,299,612 of record NC_056741.1, on the reverse strand, counting down.
AGGACAGGATGGAAGGCTTTCAGCGCTAAAAGCACTGCCCTCATCTCCAGGACATTGATGTAGCTTGATCTCTGGTAGGGACCACATGCCTTGGACTGTTCTTCCCAGGAAGTGCCCTCCCCACCCGAGCTGGGAGGCATCCGTGGTCACCGTGGCTTGGGCGGCGGCGCTAAAAGCTGCGCCCGCAAGTATGTCTGATGACTGAAGCCACCACTGGAGTGACATTCTGCATGTCTGGTTGATTCGGATTTGGAAAGTCATCGGGATGTCTAGCCAGGACCACTGAACTTGTAGATTCCACTGAAGGGTTCTCATATGAAAACGTGCAAGAGGGAGAAAGGAAATGGAGGCTGCCATCGAACCCAAAGCCCTGAGAACATCGCCTGCTGTGACTATAGAGTGCTCTGAGATAGCTGACACATGGAGTCTGAGATTTCTTATCCTTTCCGGGGTGAGAAAGATCTTTGACTGAACAGTATCCAACCGTGCCCAGAGGAAATCTATGACCTGAATCGGAGCCAGGTGGGACTTACTGAGGTTGATCGTGATGAATAACTTGTGAGCCAGACCGAGAAAGTAGTGTAGGGCCTGGCACAAGAGACGTTTGGTGGATGCAGCGAAGAGCCAGTCATCTAGGTAGGGGAATACCTGAATGCCCTGAAGTCTCAGGTGAGCCGCTACGACTGCCATTACCTTGGTGAACACCCTGGGGCTGTGGTGAGACCAAAGGGTAGGGCTCTGAGTTGAAAGTGACCATGCCTGCCTATCTGACGGCAGGGAAAGAATTTTGTCCGGTCTTTTTGGTATAGGCTCCACAGTGTCAGGATCCTTCCATGCCCTAGTGGTGATGAGGTCCACCAAAGGGTCGGCTGGTGGGGAAACCCAGGAAGTAAATGGGCCCGTGCCAAAGGCCTCCAGAAACATGGACTCATGCGTAGAGGGTTTGGGGGCTGACCAACCTCCTCTTTGGCGGAGGACCTCCATAATGTCTCCGAAGGAGACATCCTCGGGAGGTGATCTGGGGGAACCCTCCCCTTCATCTAAGTCAGAGTCAGTGGTAATGAACTCAGGGAGTCCAAGTGCCCCCTTTTACACTTGCGTTTACGAAGTTCCTCTCCAGAGGCACCTTCTGAAGAGGACTCATAAACCTCCAGGGGTTCCCTGAGGGGAACAACCTGGGGTTGCTTTGGTACGGCTGTCCCCGAGACAGGGTGAGGGGAGCAGAATCCGAAAACAGGGAGGTCTGGGTAGGATCCGAGTAGGTGAGCTATGGTCTCAACCCCTGGGAGAGAAACCCTTTCCACTGCCCCGAATGCCGATGGAGAGCCCACCTCCATAACCCGTAAGGATGAGGCCCTCCCCGGGTCCGAAGCACGGATCAGAGCTGAAGGCAGGGTAGTCTGGGCACCAAGGATGGGATCCGAAAGAGAATTACCTTGACCCTCGGGTCCAACTCCATGACCACGGTGCTGAGAGTCTCTTGGATCCAAAATCGGATCTGAGGAACTCAAGGTGACGGCTGGTGTCGAGGAAACGAGAACCGTCGTTGCCAAACCCACAGCTCCAAGGGGCCTCGGATCCGATAACCCCAAAGCATTGGGTCGGATCGGGGAAGGAGAGATTGGGTGAAATAGAGCTGTAGAAGGACCCTCTCCGATGGGAGAGGGACCTGGTAAGACCCCCATCTGAATCTGATTCTGCATGAACCTCCTCATCAGCCTGTCCATGTCAAGGTTGGAGACACTCCAAATCGACCTTGAAGAAGAAGCGACCGAAGCAGGTCTTGGCTGGATCTGAGGGGAGTGCCTCAGCTCCGAGGGCTCCGGCAAGAAACGGGGAGAGCAGAGCCAAGGAGAATGGGACCTGGGGACTTTAGAAGAGGGGCTGGAGAAAGACTCCCTGTTGGGGGATCTTTTTCTGGGCCTGTCCCTCTCTTTGTGGTGCTTCTCCCTCTCTCTCTCTCTCTCTTGTCCCTACCTTTCTGGGATGAATCTGAGGCTGCAGGTTGAGCGGGAAGTTGAGTCCCTGCCTGCAAGATGTCACTGGCTGGAGCGGAGACCGAGGCAGACTCTAGGGCAGAAGCTGGCAGCAGACCCTTGGCCACAAGCTTAGCCCGACGGTCTTTCAAGGCCCTGGGGTTAAAACCCGCACAAATGTCGCAGGAAGCTGACAAACGGGAGACCCGTAAACAAAGGACACACAGAGTGTGGCCATCGGCTGGTGACAGCTTGTGACTACACTCTGTGCATTTCTTAAAAAGAACTTTAGGCTGTTCAGCCATAAGGGCGGAACAGTAACTAAACCCTAAGGCCCACACACACACACAACAAGAGATGGGGCCTAGGCAGGAAGTAAAACTACCAACAAGCTACACAGAAATAAACTTTTTTTTTTTTTTTAAACACGACGGCCATGCGTGGAAGGGGTAGGAAAAGGGGAACAGGTACACACCAACTGTACTGAACAGAGAAAAAACAGAAAAACCTTACCACCTTCGCTTAGAGCTCAGAGACCACGATACTAACTCTTAGAGCGGCAAATGAGATCTGGGGTTAGTCAAGAGGAAGTAATGTATTATAGGTAGGGGAGAAGCTTGGAGTTGGGAGCTGATGCTTGTAAAAGTTTTGCCGAATCGGATCCGAATACCCATATGTGCAGAAAGAATTAAGTTAACTACTTCAGATACAAGGTTTTCCATGACAAATACCTGAGGTCGCAAGAAGAGGCAGGTTCGAAAGGTGGCATTGTCAGAGCTTGTAGAACTAATGATAAATCCCATGGTTGAATAGGTTCTCTAAAAGGTGGCTTCAGATGATTCACACCTTTTATGAAGGTCTTGCATAATTTGTGGGACATAAGAGAGGAATCCTGGACACCCTCATGAAAATTAGAAATTGCAGCCAAATGAACTCTAATAGTAGAGGCCGATAGACCCGATTGAAAGAAGTCGGCCAGACAGTCTAGTATTATCGACACTGGTGTTGAGAAGGGATCTACTTGTTTATCTTTCAGCCAACAGGCAAATCTTTTCCACTTGCTCAGATAAGTAATTCTAGTGGAAGACTTATGAGATGCAATGAGAATGTCATGTACTGGTAAAGAAAGATCATTCTGCCTTGCAATCAAGGGAAGTGGAGTAGCCAAGCCGTGAGCTTCAGGCTGTTCAAGTTGGTATGAATCAGGTTCTGTGGATATGAGATCAACTCTGGGGTTGGATGGAGAATTCATGGTCGATCTAGTAGGCAAGGCCAAAGAAAGGGGAACCAAATCTGTCGAGGCCAATATGGTGCTACGAGGATCACCTTGCTCTTCAACTGACGGGCTTTCTTCAGAAACTGGGGAATGAGGGGAAAGGGTGGAAAAGCATAAAGAAGACCCAAGGGTCAATCATGAACTAGAGCGTCCCTGGGTGACTGTCCCAGAGGGGGAATCAGGGCGAAGTAGTTGCTGCATTTGTAGTTGGTGGGGGATGCAGAGGTCGCAGCAAGGACGGCCCCAGCGGTGGAAGATCTCCACATCTATCAAGGGATTCAAGGACCACTCATGAGGTTGAAGAATACACCTGCTGAGTCTGTCTGCTAACACATTGGAACTCCCAGGAATGTGCGTTGCTAGAAGAAAACGGTTGGTAGCCATCACCCACTGCCATATCCTCATGGCCTCTTGACAAAGGGGGTTCCACCTTGCTTGTTGATGTACCAGACCACCGCCATGTTGTCTGATTGAATTGCAATTGTCCCAGATGGCAGCAGGGGATGGAATGCTTGCACAGCCAGAAGCACCGCCCTCAGCTCTAGAACGTTTATATGCAGACAGGCCTCCAGTTCAGACCAAGTACCTTGGACTGTCTGTCCCTGACATAGCCCCCCCATCAGGGAGGCGTCCGTGGTCTTGGGTTGCTGGGGGGAGAAGGGGCGAGACCACTGTGATTGTGTGTCATCCACCAATTTAAATCCTGTTTGCACCTGTGGGTTACTCGAATCATGGCTGAAAGAGGATGCTGAAAAGGATACCATTGGGTAAGCAGTAGCCATTGCAGAAGCCTCATGTGAAACCTGGCCAGGGGAACAATGGTGATGGAGGCTGCCATGGAACCCAACAGCTGTAGAACCGAGTGAGCCGTGGATTTCTCCCTTTAAAGTATTGGAATCAGTTGTTGCTTTATCCTTAGAATTCTGTGCTCTGGAATAGCAGCTCCGCAGTTCTTTGTATCCAAGATAACCCCTATGAATTCTGTCGACTGAGATGGGGTGAGAATGGATTTTTGCCAGTTTATGGTTATGCCTAGCCTTTGAGCAGCGAGGAGAGAGTATGCCAGGGCTTTTTCCAGTAGATGTCTGGTGGGGGTGGAAATGAGCCAGTCGTCTAGGTATGGAAACACCTGGAATCCTTGAAGTCGCAAGTGAGCTGTGACAACTGCCATGCACTTTGTGAACACTCTGCGGGCTGTAGAGAGCCCGAAGGGCAGTACTCTGAACTGGTAGTGACTGGCTCCTGCACGGAAGCGCAGAAATCTTCTTGATGGCTTGTCCACTTTTATGTGGTAGTACGCATCTTGAAGATCTATCGAGCACATCCAATCGTCTTTTTCCAAAAGTGGGAGGACAGTGTGTATTGTGACCATCCGAAATTTTTGTACTCTCACAAACTTGTTCAATACACTGAGAACCAAATTGGTCTCCAGTCCCCGGTTTTCTTTGGCACCAAAAATGGTCTTGAGTAGAATCCGGATCCTATCTGGTCTGGAGGGACTATTTGGATGACTCTCTTTCTTAGCAGATTTTCTATCTCTAGTGCTGCTTCTTCCCTTTGACTGGGTGGAACGTCGGGAAGGTTTTTTGAAGGGGGAGGACAAAGATCGAAGGGAATATGATAACCTCTGGTTATAATCCTTCGTACCCAAGAATCGGTGGTGATGGTTAGCCAGGCAGAAGGGTACATGGAGAAACGTCCCCCAACCACCTACAGAGGAAAGGAGTTGGGTCGCTCTCCAGGAGCGCTGGTAGGATTGACCACGGAAAGAATCTCTGGAACCCTGGTTACGCTGACCCCCTCTGCCCCGAAAGGACCATCTTCCCTGTGAGTTTCCTCCTCTGCCTCTAGGGGAGAACTCGGCCTGTGTGTCACGGAAAGGACCCCGAGACTTCTTGAACCATATCTTCCCACTCTATTGGTTTCGGGAGAAAGCACGTTGAGGGGAAGAATAATGGACACCTACGGCAGAAAGAGTCTTAACGTCCTGTTCACATTTGGCCAGTGTGCTTTTAACTTTGGGCACAAACAACAAAGAGGCCTCAATGGGAGCATTAAGAAAGGAAGCCTTAAAGGGTTCCGTGAAATTGCACAAGTGCATCCAGGCGTGTCGTCTCAAGACCGCAGCTGAACTGCTGCTCTAGCTGCTCCTTCTGATGCGTGAGATATCAATCGCATAGAGGAGTTAGATATTGATTCAATGGCGGCCAGCTGAGAGTCCACTTTGTCATGGACCTCATCAGACACGGCACCAGCCAAGGTTTCAGAGAGCTCAGAAATCAGATCCCCTTGAAGCCTGGTAAAGTGTGCCATATAATTCAGGGACCTGATAGTAAAGGTCGCTGAAGCAAAGGTGCGCTTCCCTATCCTGTCCAGGGCCTGGGACTCTGTTAGGCGGATGGACAGTCTGGCTTTCTTCTTCTGCCAGATCCTTTTTTGTTGCGGCCACCACCACCAAACATCCAGAGGAAGACTTTTGGACCAATGGGGATCTGAAGCAGGAGGGGACAAAATCTTATCTGGCCTCCGGGGAATAGCTTCGACGGTATCAGGAGCCTTCCATGCATGCTGCATGATAAGCCGGACAAGTTCATCGGCAGGTGGAGTAACCCAGGAGGTAGGGGGCCGGGTGCAAAAAGCCTGAAGGAACACAGATTCCTCAGAGGTCGGATTAGAGGGCTGCCAGTCAACTCTCTGTTTCAGGATTTCGAGGATATCACCAAAGGATACCTCAGAGGGTGACCAGGGAGATCCTTCCCCCTCATCGAAATCTGTGTCTTCAGCGAGGGACTCCTCTGTGGAGTCCATGAGCTTCTTCTTACATGAACTTTTCCGATGGACCTCCTCAGCTGGAGTAGCTGGAGAAGAAAGCGGAAAAGGAGATTCCTGTGGTATTATGTCCTGAGGATCTTGCACCCGGTGTCCGCTAGGTGCGACTTGTGAAACCAGTGTACCAGAGGAGGGAGGAGGTATAGACAGTCCAGCATTGCCAGCAGCTATGAAAGCCTTCTCCATCAGTTGGAAAGCTGGTCCACCTGAAGAGGAGTGCATGTCTAGGACAGGGGTCACCCCTCCCCTAAGTGGCTCAACCTGCCGACCCGGAGTCCCTGGATGGCTGTGAAGTAGCAAACTATGCGTGTCACAACTGACATCCTGGGTTGTAGCAAAACTATCCAGCCACGAAGGCAACTGCAGTTCCTTAGTGAGATCCATAAAGGGACCGCAGAAGGGGAAGACTGCTATATCCATGGACATCAAAGGCAATGAAGGAGGAGAATAAGAAGGGGTCGTGGAGATGGGTGATTACCTCCCAAGGAAGGATAGTTCCTGAGGGGTGAGATACCTCTGACCAAGAGCACCTGATCCACAAAACACAACACATCATGTTCGGAAAGGCTTCTAGTGGACCTCACAGAGACTGAGGGAGAAAAAGGCCTGTCCACAGAAGAGGCAAACTCGGTGCCCATCTCACCCGTCCGCACCGAGGACAATGGTGCCGAGAGAGACTGGACTACGGGTGTCTGCACCGAAGAAGTCATCGGTGCTGAGGTCATGGTCTGCACCGACACAGGGATCGGTGCCGAAGTGGTTGTCGGTACTGAAACTGGAACCGACAAAACTGGAGTCAACAATTAAGGCGTCGGTTCCGAGGAAGATCTCGGAGCCGACATGGTCAAGGTCTGCACCGACTGAACGGTCGGTGCTGATACAGTGGTAATAGTCTGAACCGGGGAGCCCCTCGGTGCCGATATAGTGAAGGCTGCAGGAGAAGACGGAGCCGAGATCACTAATGGAGCCGAAGGTCTCTGTGCCGAAGGTCTAGGGACCAAAAGTACTGGGGCTAACTGAGTGAGCTCCGGAGCCAAAACTTTAGCCTTTTTAGGTTTTGGATGGCGGGAGTCCCCAGCCGGGGACGAAGGCAAAGATTTAGCCTTGGTAGGAACATCCAAGATTTTCTTATGGGCTCTAGGAGGGGTTGAGGCCTCTGACCCAGAAATAGGGAGATTTAAGGATTCCCTTCAGTAACAGCTTGTTTTTCCTTTCCAACAAGGTTCTATTCGAAAAGTTCTCACAAATAGAACAGGGTGGATCAACAGACATGTGAGACGCCCCTAAACAATAAATGCACAAAGAGAGTGCATCAGAAGTAGGTAGTTTGTGTCCACAATCAGAACACTGCTTAAACCCCGGACTACTGTTCTTATCTGTCATGACAGCAAATTAATTAATAGAAAAAGGTATCAGCAATGGTACAAACGAATACCCGAAGGTATGAGAAAAAAAAGGGGAGGATTACCAACGATGGTAAAGAGAGAATACCTCGCGGTAAAAGGGTAAAGAATAGAGCAGAAAAACCTGAAGAAAATATGTACGCTAGATGCAATAGGGTAAGAGACAATGAAATATAAACTTTTCTGACAGAAAAGTAATCTGAAAGACTATTAAACAACAAAAAACTGTACTTAGCTCAAGAGAAGTAGCTTGACACGACCGAATGGCAATGCGGCAAATGAAATCTGGGGTAACAGGGAGAGGAGGATTGTGGGTAGAGTTTGATGGTGATGCGAGCTTGGAAAATGGCCGGCTCGGTTCCAAGGTCGGAACCAATACCCCATGCGTAAGGAATGAACGAGGATTAACAATATCAGATTGAAGGATCCAAGCCAGCCTCCATTGGGATAGCAGAACAGGAATCCGAAGTAGATACTAGATAGCCTACATATTTTTCACAGGCTTCTACAGAAACATCTGGAGGAGGCTGGAGAGACAAAAAAATCCAGCCAAGATTTCTTGGCATTCTTCTTACTTTATGGTACCTTGGGGTTAGAAGATTCCACCATGCTACCCTGGGCTAACAGTTTAAGTCTCTGGTTCTCCAGACAGATGGCCAGGGAAAACAACTGGGTTCTAAGAGTCTTAGGCACAGACTCTTTAATGTTACAGAACATACGGTTATGGGAAGCACCCATACAAAAAAAGACACTGTTCGTTCTGATCCTTATAGGAATCTGCCTCCCACACTGACATTTTCCCTTCTTGGATGACATCAACTCTAAGAAACCCAAAAAAGAACAAAAACCAAAGAAAAAACAAGGCACTTATCTGAAGGCTAGGTACTCAGCACAGCAAAAGCCATTCACACCAACAAGCAATGTTGGCCTTCAGACTGGCAGCAAAGAAGTTCTGGAATACTGCATTCATATGTTACCTTTATGCCTTACATCCTGAACAAGGAGCGTAAGTGTGACACACGCTGCACAGAGGATCTAAAGGCTTTGATATACTGGCCAGATATAGGGATCTCCTGCCAAGGATAGCCCAAAGGTGAAGAATACTGCAACAGTGATACAGAAGGACATCAATATTTCTAGACTCAGCGAAAACTTTCAACTGCCTGTCTGATATTTCAATATACAAAGCTCTAGTAAAGTTTCAATAGAATAGTAACTTAATACACTGGATCATGTGCTGGTTGTGTGATCGTGGTCAGTCATAATTCAGGGCTGTTTATCTGTGACTTCATCTGTCAGTGTCCCTTATACTTAGCCCAATGTTATTCAATTTACTTTTTGTCACTGCCCGCTAAAAAATCATGCTGGCTAAGTAAATATGCCAATGACTGTAAGGCTAGTTTTATTATATCCAGTGAAATACTGAATAAATAATTTCCTTGCTGATATCTATAGGTTAGCATTAGATAATGACATTAATCTTAGTAGCTATTAATGTAAATTAATGTTTTTCAGCAAACAACCAATAATGAAGGCAATCATAGTGGCTCAAACAGCTCTAGAGATTGTGATAATATAGAGATTTAGGGATCACAATACCAGACAAGTTTTAATTTTCTTTTCCTTTAGACATAATGGTTAATAATGCTATAAAATAAGTACAAGTTTTTTTTGCCACTTCTTTTTTTCAAACACCTTTACTGAACTATCACTTGCGATACAGGCAAATTTACATTGATATAAAATTAATCAAGCTACATTAATGTAACAAGCATTGTACTTCACATACATTGCTATACATCATACAACCCAGCAACTTTACATAAACCATTCAATTCCTGCCTTTATTAAACAGGAAACATTCTCATTAAACCATCACTTACTACATAGGCAACCACACAACTACATAAATGAAAACAAACCACATCGACACAATACCAGCCGCAAGCATTCCACACCACAAACTCCCAGATGCAAACATCACACATAACCCACAATCCACCCAATTCTTCTCACTCAAACACCACATAGCTCATTCAAGTCTCGCTGTGCCCCAAACCCCATTCCTTCCCTGCATGTACTGTTCCCACAATTCCCATCCCCTCCCATGCAATCTGCTCCCACCCCTTTGCAAAGACCTCAACTCCAGCCGCTCTGTCTCTGTCACTACACCCACCACTTCCAGTATAGTTGGTTTAGACTTTGATCCCCACCCTCCAGCAAAACTGCTTTCATGGCAGCCACCACCACTAGACACAGCAAGGCCCCACCACATTCAGGCAACTGCAATTCTGCACTACAGCTCAGAAAAATCATCTCCCCATCAGACCAATGGGCCCACCCAGCATCCCTGACAACGCACCCCACAGGGAACCCCCAAAGTCCACCAACTCACTGCACTCCCAGAAAACATGTTCCCAACTACCTCCCCACAATACCCCCAACACTTGCTATCTGCCTGAGGGAAAACCCCTCTGGAGTCCACTTATGGTACAAAAATGTCCACGTAAACACCTCCAGGCAAAACTCCCAAATCTTCTAGACCCTGCCGCACACCTGGGAGACACACATATATCCTCCCACCATTTCTCTGTAAATTGGCCATCCAGTCTCTCCTCCCACTCCCCTCCAACCGTCTCCGATTGACTCCCACAGCCATCATGCAATACCCTACACACTCCATTCACTAATCACTCCCCTTCCAATGGCAGCCTGCACCCTAGACTCTATCAAAAACTCCACCAGTGCCTGTCCCCTGCTCAGAACCCCCCACCTCCCTCCCCCAATCAATACTCCAACACCAATCCCCGACAGGGAATAATGGTATAAAACAAGTTGTTAAAAGAGTTTTCTACAACAGAACTTGACTGTATGACCAGGGATTCACATGCTCAGGTCCATTATTACAGACAGAAATCATTTTACAGCTGATGCAGTGCAATTAACAAGCAGAAACAAAATAGAGCATGTTTTCCTTCATTTACTGAAGGCAGAAACCAGGAAACTAGATTCACAGATTCATATGTGGATACTAGACTAACTGTCTTGAAAGACCATTTTAAGCTTAGCAAATAACCTGAAGTCAGAATCAAACCCTGTACCTTGTGCCTAAGAGGCAAAGACCTTAACCATTATACCAAACCCACCCTAGTGATTGATACTAAGTAACTGGCATACACAGTGTACTCTACTGGTCAAGAGAAAGGACAGTGACTTACTTGGTAAATAGTGGTCCTTAGAATACAAGTACTACTGCTATGGGGGAAATGTCACAGACACCTTCCAGCACAAGGCACACATGCACAGGAAATTACACCCCTGCCTATAATATCAGCTGTAATGACTGTATAAATGGGAAGGGTGGTGGTATTGCTCAAATACCTCCCAACAGCTACTACATTTCCCTCTATAACAAACCAATACCAAAATTCAGTTCAGAAAAGTTTCTTAATATTTTCCTGAAAATAAGAAATGCCCTGTCATTTAATCCATCCTAGCGACAATACAGCTACACTGAATGACATAACAATTCAACAAGAAAAAATACTACTATGTGATGTCAAAATCAATTGGTTGGACATCACCTCTAACTCGCCTACATCTAGCGTGAATAAGAAGTTATGTACTCACCATAACCGTTCCATCTGAGTAGGTGGCTTCATTTGTCTGCAACCTGTGGGTCTTGGATCCGATATTGGATCCGAGCCGGCAACTTGTTTCATAGCTAATGGATCCAAGCTCCTAGCTCCTCCCCTCACCCATAATCCCCTGCCAACCCTCCATGACCTCAGATCAGGTTTGCCCCTCTATATGTACCCAAAAAGGGTATTACAATAAAACAACTCACATAGATCCACTGAAGGCCAGGGAGAAGGAGGGGGGGGGGGATGGTTGCAGACAAATGAAGCCACCTACTCAGATAGAACGTTATGGTGAGTACATAACTTCTTAATCTGAAGTAGGGACTTCATTTGTCAGCAACCTGTGGGACAGAGTCCCCAGCTACCTGAATCTTGGGTGGCCATCAAGGAAGGATATTGCGGAGCACCGCAGAGCCAAAGGATGTTCTCCCTCTAGAAATCACATCCAGTTTGTAGTGGTTAATAAAGGTATGAGATGAGGCCCAAGTGGCTGCCGAACAAATATCATCCAATGGAACTCTAGATTTGAAGGCCGCAGAAGTAGAGATGGAACGAGTGGAATGTGCGCAAACTCCTTCAGGTGCGGGTCTCCCAGAAGCTCGGTACGCTAACAGGATACAATGGGAAATCCAGCGTGACAGGGAGATTTTTGATACTGCTTTCCCCAAATTAAATTTGGCAAAGGAAATGAACAGCTGGTCAGATTGCCTGTGACCAGCTGTTCTATGAGTATAAAAACGCAGCTGCCTATGAACATCTAATGAATGCAACTTGTACTCTCCTTTATTCTGATATTTAGGAAAGAAGACCGGTAGATTTATGAATTGATTTATATTGGTTTCTGATCCTATTTTGGGAAGGAAGGAGGGATTGGTCCTGAGGTACACTCTGTCCGGATGAAAGATCAAGTAAGGAGGTTGCACAGAAAGAGCTTGAAGCTCCAAAACTCTTTTCGCTGAAGTAATGGCTACAAGGAATGCTGTTTTCCAGGACAAGTATTTGAGATCCACTGAAGCAGCAGTTTCAAATGGTGGAGCAGTCAGGGCTTGAAGAACTAGTGAAAGATCCCAAGGGGGTACAGCTTCTTTTATAGGGGGTCTAAGCAAAAAGGTGCCCTTGAGAAAGGTTTTACACAATTTGGCCGACATCAAGGGCCCTGTGCCATGTCCCACATGATAATGGGAGATGACAGCCAATTGCACTTTGACAGTTGAGCAACTAGCGCCTTCCTGAAAAAGTTCGGTTAGGAAGTCTAATATGGATGGAAGAGGAGCCGTAAAGGGATCTAGATTATGATGCTCCGCCCAGACGGAGAAATGTTTCCATTTACTGTGGTACACTTTCCTGGTGGAAGGTTTATGCGCTGCCACGAGGATGGCTTTGACTGGTGAAAAGATACCTGGAGTCCTAACTAGGAGTGGAACTGGAGCAACCAAGCCGTCAGCTTCAGACTGTCCAGATTTGGGGTCGGTAAGCCCGACGGATGGGAGATTAGATCCGGACTGGGATCCAGAATCCAAGGGGGATTCACTAGGTGAGACCACAGGTAAGGGAACCAAATTTGCCGAGGCCAGAATGGGGCAATGAGGATCATCCTGCTCCCCAACCGCGAGGCTTTCTGTAAGAGCTGCAGCATCAGGGGTAGAGGAGGATAGGCATAAAGTAGACCGGGCGGCCAAGCATGCACCAGAGCGTCTCTTGGGGTTTCCCCTGGAGGGGGAATCAGAGCGAAGAAATTGCCGCATTTGGTGTTTGACGGAGAGGCAAAAAGACCGGAGCAGGGTTGCCCCAATATTGCGAATATCTGCTTCGCTACTAGTGGGTTGAGAGACCACTCATAAGGGGTAAGGAGGGTGTGGCTAAGTTTGTCCGCTAGGATGTTGGCCCGCCCTGGAATGTGCGTTGCAATCAGAAAGCGGTTGGTGTAAATCGCCCATTCCCACACTCTCATGGCTTCGCGGCATAGAGGGTAAGACCTGGTTCCCCCCTGTTTGTTGATGTACCAGACAACCGACATGTTGTCCGACTGAATTGCAATCGTTCCTATGGGGAGGAGATTCTGAAGTGCTTGCAACACGTACAGCACCGCTCTCATCTCCAGAACGTTGATATGCAGGGAGGTCTCTGTATCGTTCCACGTGCCTTGGACGGTCCTGCCTGAATAATGCCCCCCCCCCACCCGAGGCGGGAGGCGTCCGTGGTCACTGTGGCGAGAGGGGGAGAGGTGCAGAAGGGTCATCCCGTATGGAGATCCGGAGCATGGAGCCACCATAATAGAGCCCTCCTGCAAGCCTTGCTGATAGCGATGGGGTGAGGGAGAGGAAAAGACAGAAAGGACCATTGTACTAGAAGGGTCCACTGCAGTACACGCATGTCCAGACGGGCACATGGAAGGAGCGTTATCGCTGCTGCCATGGAGCCCAGCACCCTCAGGACCAATTCCTCCAGTGGAGTTTCTGACTGGAGGATGGCCCGCACATGAAGTTGCAAATTCCGTAGTCGTTCCGATGTCAGGAAGGCTCGTAGATTTCTGGTGTCTATTCTGGCTCCTATGAATTCTATGACTTGTGTCGGGGCCAGAAAGGATTTGTCGGCATTGATGGTGATGCCTAACTGGGGGGCTAGGCGGAGAAAGAAATCTCTGGCTGAGCAAAGTAGATGCCTTGTTGGGGCAGTCAGGAGCCAGTCGTCCAGGTACGGAAAGACCTGTATTCCCTGGAGTCTCAGGTGGGCCGCAATCACTGCTAATACCTTGGTGAACACCCTGGGGGCTGTGGTGAGGCCAAAAGGAAGGACCCTGAACTGGTAGTGACTGGCTCCCAGCTGGAAGCGGAGGAACCTCCTGGATCGTCTGTCCATTAGAATGTGGTAGTACGCATCCTTGAAGTCTATAGAGCACATCCAATCATTCTCCCTTAGAAGGGGAAGAATAGACTGAAGAGTGACCATTCGGAATTTTTCCTTGGTTACAGACAGGTTCAAATGGGACAGGTCTAGAATCGGTCTCAAGTCCCCCGTCTTTTTTTGGCACCAAAAAGAACCTGGAGTAGAACCCTAATCCGAGCTGGATGGCTCTTTTTCATAGCAGCTGCTGAATCTCTGCGGCTGCAGCCTCCCCCTGATCGGGTGGTACATCGGGGAGGTTCTTGAATTTGGGGACATGAAGTAATGGGATTTTGTATCCTCTGGATATAATTCGAAGCACCCAGCGGTCTGTCGTGATGGACTCCCATGCCGCTAGGTGCTCCGAGAAGCGCCCCCCGACTGCCTCCAGAGTGGAGCAGTCAGGCAACCCTTCAGGGCTGCTGCGTGGGCCAGTCAGAGAAAGGTTCTCTGGACCCAAAGTTCCTTGGAGCCCCTCTGCCCCTGGGGCGGCGTCCTCCCTGTCCTCCTCTGCCACGGAAGGACTGGTTGTCCGGAGCGGGTTGGGAATGTTGCGATTTCCGGAACCACATCTTCTTCTGACCCTTTTGGTTCTTTGAAAAGGACCGATGGGGAGCAGAGAAGCGGACTCCGACGGCAGACAACGTCTTCCCGTCCTTCTCGCTCTGGACAAGTATCTCGCGAACCATTTTGCCAAACAGGGCAGAACCATCGAAAGGGGCGTTCGCAAAGGACGCTTTAAAGGGCTCCGCAAAGTCACAATGACGGAGCCAGGCCTGACGCCTCATGACTAGGCCCGCTCCGCTAGCTCTAGCGGTTCCCTCTGTGGCGTGAGACAATAGCCGCATAGAGGTATTTGAAATAGATCTCAGAGTGGCCATTCGGGTGGAGTACAATTGTTTGTCCTCCGCCGACATGGACTCAGGAGAGGAGGCAGCGTATTCTTTGATAAGATCCCGCTGCATCCTGATGACATGTGCCATATAGTTCCGAGACCTTACCGAAAAGGTCGCTGAACGAAAAACTCGCTTCCCTAAGCGGTCCATCGAGCGGGACTCCTTGCTCGGTGGATGGACTGAGGGGCTCTCCTGAGCTAGTTCCCTCTTCGTGGCTGCCGCCGTCAACATGGCATCTACAGGGGGACCCTTGCTCCAGTGTGACCGGTCTGCGGGGGGGCTTAGTATCCTGTCTGGGCGTTTAGGGACTGCCTCCATGGTGTCCGGGTACTTCCACGCCCTGGTGGCAAGGTCCACCAGGGGGTCGGCCGGAGGGGACACCCAAGAGGTAGACGGGCCTGCTTCGAATGCCTCCAGAAACACCGACTCGTCGGAGGAAGCCTTGTGGGCAGACCACCCACCTCTGATCCTCAGCATCTCCATGATGTCTCCAATTGAGACATCCTCAGGGGGTGATCTTGGGGAGCCTTCCCCTTCATCCAAGTCCGTGTCCTCAGTTAAGGACTCAGGGGAGTCCACGTGCCTCCTCTTGCACTTGTGCTTGCGAGGCACTTCCTCGGGGGGGGGGGGGGCTGGCGGGGGGCTGTCCGAGGAGGTCTCACCAGCAACATCCTGTTCCAATGGAACAACCTGGGACATTGAAGCAAGCCGTCCCTGAGGCTGGGTGATGGAAGCCTGGCCCAGCAGAGAGGGAGAGCAGGGTGGAGCCGAAACAATGGCCGGGGGTCCGGATGCTCTCAACAGAGCCCTCTCCACTACATCGAAGGCCAAGGGGTAACCGCTCTCCCTGGGCTCCAAGAGCCGGCTCCCACTTGGATCCGATGAAGGGATCGGAGCCGGCGCTGAGACCATCGGATCCGAAGGACCAGTGCGCTCCGACCTGGACGGAGCCGAAGGCACACTGAATCCCTCAGATCCGAAGCTCGGGCCACGGCTCCAAGAGGTCGGATCTGACAGACTCAAGGGCAGGGTCGGATCCGAAGTACCAAGTACTGTCGGCGCCGACCCACCCCCAGCTCCGACGCTGCTCGGCTCCGAACGCTCCGAACCCGGGTAGCGGGTTGGAGAAGGAGCAATTGGAGCGAAAAAGGGTGTCGAGCTCCCCCCCGAAGGGGGGGGGGGAGGCAAGAGCACTCCCATCTACAGATGGGCCTGGATGAATCTTCGCATCATCCGGTCCAAGTCTGCATCTGACATGCTGAAAGTTGATCTCGACGAGGCCACCGAGGCAGGCCTGGAATGCCGCCTCGATGACCTCGATGGAGATCGGGCCTCCTCCTCCTCGGGCCGTGGGGAGAAGCAAGGAGATCGGAGCTGAGGAGGAGGAGACCTAGAAGCAGTGGAGGGAGAAGCCCGCTTAGCTGGCGGGGCCGAAGCGGAGGCCTCGGCCCGCCGTTTGTGGTGCTTCTCCCTCCGTTTCTCCCTCCTAGCCTCCCTGTCCTCCGGCGCTTTAGCGGGAGTTTGATTCCCGGCCAGAGGAAGGGGGCAGGAGTGGCAATGACCACAGCCTGTGGTAGTGCCACGGGAGCAGCGGAGGCCGGAGCCGAGTCCGGGGGCAAATGTCCCGCCAGGACCAGCTTCGACCGCCGCTCTTTCAGTGCCCTGGGGTTGAACGCTGCACAAATGGTACAGCCTGAGGTGAGGTGTTCAACCCAAAGGCACCGAACGCACCGAGTGTGGCCATCAGCCGGGGAGAGCTTATGGCCACACTTGGTACATTTAGAAAAAATGTTTTTTGGGGCCTCAGCCATACTTGAGAAGAAAAAAGAGTGCTACAGAAACACACAGGCCCCAAAACACAAACACACACACACACTCACTAACGACCAGCGAAGGGAGGGAAAACTATGTAAAAAAATAAAAATTACAGGGAACCTGACTCTTACACACTTTTTTAAATTTAACTGTAGAGAAAAGTTGACTAAAAACACACTTAACTGATGATTTCGCTAGAGCTCAAAGGAATCCAGCCATCCACAAGTGCGGCAAACTAGATCTGGGGTCATGGAGGGTTGGCAGGGGATTATGGGTGAGGGGAGGAGCTAGGAGCTCGGCTCCATTAGCTATGAAACAAGTTGCCGGCTCAGATCCGATATCGGATCCAAAACCCACAGGTTGCTGACAAATGAAGTCCCTACTTCAGATTTATAGTTATGTACTTACCATAACTTGGCATCTAAGTTATTTGTAGTCACCATTCATCATGTTAGGGTCTTGGATCCGATATTGGATCCGAGCCTGCAGACACAGACAAACAGCTTAGCTCAAGCTCCTTCCCTCCCATAATGCTCTGCTGCCTTCTAATCCCTCAGATCAAGTTTGCATAAGGAAAGAAGACAGACCAAAACACTAACAGCAAAACAGAACCACCATAATCCAACTAATCTCCAAGGAAGGGGGCTGGAGGGTGGGAGCGTGATGAATGGTTACTACAGATAACACAGATGTCAAGTTATGGTAAGTACATAACTATGAATCTTATGTTATCTAGTCACTATTCCTCACATTAGGGTCAGAGTCCCCAGCTACCTAAATCCTGAGAGGCCTCAAGGAAGGACATGCTGAAGAACTGTGGCGCCAAAGGAAGCCCTTCCTCTAGAAACCAAATCCAACTTATAGTGGGAAATTAATGTGTGAGGAGAAGACCATGTTGCTGCTGCACAAATGTCATCTAAAGACTGACTATCTACAAATGCAGTTGAGGTAGAAACCAATCTGGTGGAATGAGCCCTTACTGGTGCAGATAAACGAACACCTTATGAAGAGTAAATGAAGGAGATATACTGCGAAATCCACTGGGAGACAGTGACTTTTGAAAATTCTCTGCCCTTTCTATTCATAGAAAAGGTTACAAACAACTGGTCTGAACGTCTAAACTCCTGAGTTCTATGTAGATAAAAATGAAGTTGACGATAAACGTCCAACGTGTGCAGGATATATTCCCTTTTATTGGTATAGTTAGGAAAAAATACTGGAAGATGAATGCATTGATTAAGATTAGTTGTTGATGCCACGTTAGGCATAAAGGATGCATCTGGTTTCAGAGACGCTCTGTCCTTATGGAAAACTAAGTAGGGCGACTTAATTGTAAGAGCTTGCAGCTCTGAAACTCTCTTCGCCGAAGTTACTGCCACCAAAAAGGCAGTCTTTAAAAGAAAGAAATTTGATATCACAAGATGCCGCCAGTTCGAAGGGTGGTTTCGTCAATGCCTGCAGCACCAAAGTCAAATCCCATGGAGGAGATGGATGCTTCACAGGAGGTCATAAGAGGAAAGCACCTTTTAAAAAGGCCATGCAGAGGTGGGTAGAATCACCACTAAGATGAAAATTTTAAATTGCTCCCAATTAAACCTTGATCGTGGAGAAACTGGCCCCTTCCTTAAAAAGAGAAGTCAAAAAGAGAAGGATCTCAAGAATGGAAGCTGAAAATAGGTCCAGATTCTTATTCTTTACCCAAATCGAAAACCTCTTCCATTTACTGGTATAAGCCTTCCCAGTGTAAGACCTCTGGGATGCAAGGATAATATCCTTTATGGGTGAAGCTAGCCTTGACCTAGCCAAAATCACTGGAAGTGGACATACCATGCTGTCAGACACAAAGGTTCGGGAGCAGAAGGAGAGACGGATGAGACAAAAGATCCGGAATTGGATTGAGCACCCAGGGTGGATGCCTCAAGTGAGACTGTAGAAGAAGGAACCACACCTGCCGAGGCCAGAAGGGGGCAATGAGGATCAGTTGACTCTTGAGGCATCTGGCTTTCTGAAGTACTCTGGGAATTAAAGGCAAAGGAGGAGAGGTATTCAGGAGACCTGGAGGCCAATCGTGGGTGAGGGTGTCCTTGGGGCATTCCCCCTCTGGGGGGATCAATGCAAAGAAGTTGTGGAAATCCCCACCGACGGAAGATCTGTTGACCCACTATTGGATTCAGGGACCACTTATAAGGGGTCAAGATAGCCCTGCTCACTTTGTCCGCCAACACATTGGATGCTCCAGGAATGTGTGTTGCAATGAGAAATGCCCTGTGGACATCATCCATTCCCAGACTCTCATGGCCTCGCAACAAAGCACATAAGAACGTGTGCCCCCTTGGTTCTTTATATACCAAACAACTGCCATGTTGTCCAATAGAACTGCAATTGTTCCCTGAGGGAAGCAATCCTGAAAGGCTTGCAACGACAGGACTGCCCTCATCTCCAGAATGCTGTTGTGCAATTTGGTCTCTGTCGGCGACCGCATCCTTTGAACCGTCTGTCTCAGGAAATGTGTCCCCCCCACCCTAGTTGGGAAGCGTCCGAGGTGACCATCGCCGTGAGAATTGGTGGAGCGAACGACCTGCCCACTAGGAGGTCCGGTGAGCGAATCCTCCATGAAAGATGCTTTTGACACACTGGGGTGAGACGAATGGCGAATGACAGGGGATGCAGCAACGCTGACCACTGAACTGTAAAGGTCCACTGAAGAACTCTCATGTAGTATCGAGCCATCGGTACTAAGTAAATGACAGCCGCCATAGTCCCTAGAGCCCTGAGAATATGTGAAGCCGGAGGACATGTTTGCTCCAACAGAACCTGAACCTGGGTGCGAATAAGAGACACCCGGGGAAGAGGAAGGGCTGCGATATGCGTGGTGGTATCCAACAGAGTGCCTATGAACTCCAGACGTTGGGTTGGAATCAAAGAGGATTTGGCATTGCTCACTGTAATTCCCAGCTGATGGAATAGGGAGAGTAAGATGTGAATATTGTCCAATAGTTGATGCTTTGTAGGGGCCGTCAAGAGCCAATTGTCCAAACAGGGAAAAACCTGTATTCCCTGCAGCCGGAGATGAGCTGTAACCACTGCCATGCATTTGGTGAACACCCGGGGGGCTGAGGGGAGGCCAAAGGGCAGGGCTCCAAACTGAAAATGATCGGTTCCCAAGCGAAAGCGGAGAAACCTCCTGGACCACCGAGCCATCTTAATATGGTAGTACGCGTCTTGGAGGTCCACTGAGCACTTCCAGTCGTTGCTGTGCAAAAGGACAGCACAGTGACCATCCGAAACTTTGACTTCTGTACAAACAGGTTCAAGCAACTGAGGTCTAGAATAGGACGAAGGTCACCTGTTCTCCTTGGAACTAAAAAGAAGCGGGAATAAATTCCGGATCCTCTCTGCCCTGCAGGGACATCTTGGATGGCTCTTTTCTGAAGAAGGTTCACAACCTCCTGTCGGGCCAACTCTTCCTGACTGGGTGGCACATAAGGAAAAGTTCTGGATTTCGAGGAACTTCCGAAAGGGAATGCAATAGCCCTGGGATATAACTGCTAGCACCCATTGATCGTTTGTAATGCCTGCCCAGGCTAGAGGGTGCAGAGATAACTGACCCCTGACTGCATCCAGGGAAGGACAGTCAGGCAACATAGGGACTCTGAAAAGGTTTCTCAGAGAAAGGCTCCCTGGAACCTTGATTTTGCGAGCCTCTTCTGCCCCTAGTATGACGTCTACCACTGAAATATCTTCCCGTCCCCTGGAAGAGGAATCCTCCTGAACATTCTGAAAGAAAGACTGCGCCTTCCGAAACCACATTTTTTTATTCCCCTTCTGGGTCTTAGAAAAGGACCTCTGAGAGGCAGAAAATCTGATCCTAACGGCTGGCAAGGTCCTCCCTTCCTGTTCACTGTGGGGTCAACATCTCTTTCACACTGGGACCAAAGAGAGTGGAACCATCAAAGGGGGTGTTGATAAACAATGTCTTTTAGGCCTCTGCAAACCCGCTCAGGTGCAGCCAGGCAAGACGCCTAATGGCGATGCCTGAGCCTGCCGCCCATGAGGATCCTTCCGCAGCATTGGAAATTAGCCTCATGGACAAAATTGCAACTGAATGAAGAGTTGCCTGCTTAGGAGAAACCACCTTTAATTCCTCCTCAGACATGGACCCAGAGAGGGAAGTAGACAGTTCCTTTATCAAATCCCTCTGGAGACGGGTGAAATTTGCAAGATAATTTAATGCTCACAGGCTAAAGGAAGCAGAGGTGAACACCCGCTTTCCAAATCTGTCCACAGCTCTTGATTCGCGATTGGGAGGGTGGACAGAAGAACTCTGCTCTGCCAATTCCTTTTTGGTGGCAGTGGCCACCACAACAGCATCAACCGGGACCGCTTTGGACCAAAAGGTTTTATCTGCTGGGGGACTGAGAAACCTTTCTACTTTCTTTGGCACTGGCTCCATGGAATATGGCTCCTTCCAAGCCCTGCTGGCCACAAGATTAATAAGAGGATCAGCAGGGGGATACACAAGAGGTAGATGGGCCCATACCAAAAGCCTCCAGAAATATGGTTTTCTCCGAGAATGGGGACTGGGCAGACCAACCGCCTTTGGCCTTGAGGATCTTGAGTATGTCTCCAAAGGAGACGTCCTCTGGTGGAGATCTCGAGGATCTGTCTCCTTCATCAGTGTCCATATCTTCGGTTAAGGACTCCATAGGGGAGTCTAGATGTCTCCTCTTACATGTCCTCTTCCTGGTAACTTCCTCCACCAGAGGCTGCGGGGAAGATTCAGAAGAGGAGGGGAACCCTGAGGGGAAGGCACCCCCCTGGAGGCTAAGCTGGACGGGCTGACCAGAAGCAGGATGACCTGGCCCGCTCAGATACTGAGGCTGGATAGGATCGTGTGCGGGGGAGGCAGGTCTGATCACAGAGAAGGATCTTTTCGCTGCCCAGAAAACGGAAGGACTGGAGGAGGTCCCGTCCCCCTCTCCTGCCGACAACACCCTAGCAGAAGAGAAGGGAGGCCCCACAGGCTCTCTACTCCACCGGACAGCACCGGACCAGAACTGTAGAAGGCCGAAGTGCCCAGGGGAAAAGCCCGGTCCGAAAACCCGGACCCGAATCCAACCCCATGGACCCTGGGTCAATAGCTCTGACCGGAGGGATGTCTGTCCTGGGGGGGGCAGGAACAGCACCAACCAATCATACCGCTAGGGAAGGGCCCAAATAGGATCCCAACACTTCCTTGGCCTCCACCCCACTTATCAGTCCCTGAGAATCCAAGCCAATGGTCGGATGAGGAGCGGTTAAATGGGAAGTGGGAGATTGGATTCCCGACCTCTGGGCCAGGAAAGCCAGAAGCCCCAACCCCATCTGAGCTTTCAGAAAGGCCTGCAAAATCCTGTCCATATCCACAGGACAGCCAGTCCGGGAAGATGAGGAGGCTATAGAGAACCTGGTAGGAGAGCTCTGTCCGGAACCTGAAGGTCTTGTCTTGTGCTCCCTAGAGTGAGAACTACTAGGAGAGGAAAAGGCCTGCACTGAAATCAAGGAATCCAAGGGAATGTCCTCCACTACAATCGGCTCCGGCATGACTCTCGGATATAACCTACTCGGAGCCGACATCAACAAAGGATCCAAAATAACAGCCCTTGAATCTCTCAGATCCGAGAGGGTCAGATCAGTGGGCACAGCTCCTACCCTTGGATCCGAAGGTCTCAAATCTGGAGCCCTGGATCCGGGAGAGGGAGCCAAAGGTGTCAGATTTGAAAACTTTTGATCCGAATGTTTAGATCCCGGAGTAGACTCCCTGGATGTTCTGGGACCCGAGGATCTCGGATCTGAAACTGCCCTGGGTGGAGCCAGTTCTGAGGACTTAGGATCTGACAGCCTGGGACGTTTGGATGGAGCCTCCTCCACAGGAATCTTCTTCTTCACCTCTGAGGAACCCGCCTTGGCAGGGGAACCAGTGACCAAGGGGCCTCCCTTAACCAAACCAGTAACATACTCCGGCGGCTGACCAGAGCTGTAGGGTTGAAGGTGGCACAAATGCCACTTTCCACCTCGAGGTGGTTGCCGCAGAAGCAATACAGACGCTTCTCGTGTGAGTCAGAAACAGGCATTTTCTGATCACACGAGGAGCATCTCTTAAACCCCAAGGGTTTATCAGACATCACCAAACCTAGGGAAACCCTTACTCAACGTCCAAAACAAGCCAAAGTTCGGAAACAGAAAAAAAAAAAATAAAAAAGTCTGAAACACTCACTAACTACTTAGACACTTGAGATTAAACTACTTTACCTAGGCCAAACACAGCACACTATAACACCAACAAGCCTGTGAAAAGGGCGCCAAAGGAAAGACTAAATAACCAAGCTGGGAGAGGCTATAAAGGGCAAGATAACGATCAAGAACGATAGAAAATAACCTGACAACACAAATCCCAAAGATAACACTTACGACTAAAGAGGAGCTGTGCAATCTGCGTTTGTCTTACTGAAGCGGCAAACGAGATCAGAGGGATTAGAGGGCAGCAGAGGATTATGGGTGACATCAAAGATTGAAACAATACTAATTTCATGAACTTTAATTGTACTTTAACTTAGGAATGGGGTCCATTCCCATCATGGTATTAGAAAACCAAAAGACTTGGGGGAGAAATAAAAAAAATCCAGACATCTCACACATCCACATAAACAACATGTTTATAAAACATACAACCTTTCCAAGTTTAACCCAGAAATGTTCATTACTAACCTATTATTTATTAATTGAAACTTCCTAAAAATCCTCCCTTTAGATTATGCTGTAAATGAATTCAATACAACTTTATTGTTTGTTTGTTTGTGTCTTTCGGCTTTTCCCGGTTACGGGTAGCCACAGCGGAACTCTGGTCCGCTAATGATTGGTAGTTGATTTTTACGTGTCGAGTTACCAGCCCTGACACACAACCTTCAATGAAGTTACGCCCATTCGCGCATGTCTCCACGCAGAAGACGCTCTAGCTGAGAATCGAACCGGACAGTGTCTTACTGTGAGACGACAATGCTACCGCAGCACCACCACCTATTAAATATCTTAAATAGCACTGCACCCCCTAGAAGGAAGACACTAAAAACAAGTAATGCAATTTGGCTACAGAAAAAGAGCTTAATGCTAATAATATAGAGCAAACGCATGGGAAGAATGGCAAAATATAAAATACCACAATATCTAATAAAATTTCAGAATGTTCTGCAAATGTACTAAAAAACAAATAAATGAAGATAAAAAACTATACACCAACTTTCACAAAAATAGCAAACACAACCCTAAAAAGCTCTGCTCAGCCATTAAAGAAATCTTCCATCCCGCCCAAAAATAAAACCCTAATCCCTCTCCCAATAACACACCACTTGAAACTGCAATAGAATTAAATTAGGAGTTATGTACTTAACAACTTGGTATCTGTGTTGTCCAACTTCATTATTCCTCATGACTGGGCCTTAGGATCTGACACTGGATCTGATCCGGCAATTCCAAAAGACTGATCCTTCAAGTCTCAAGCACCTCCCAATCCCACAATGCCCTGCACCAGCCCTAACTCTTCAGATCGAGTTTCTGACTCAAAAAAGAAAGGAAATATAAATGTTATATACACATATATACAAAAAGCACTGACCTCACCCGAATCTGGAAATCAAACTAGAAAAGCCTCCATACACCTCTAGACTTCCCGGAAGGGGGTAGGTCACACGGGATGTAAGGAATAACGAAATTTGGACAACACAGACACCGAGTTATGGTAAGTAAGTAACTCCTAAATCTGATGTCCATTTCATTATTCCTCATGACAGGGTTAAGAGTCCCCAGCTACTGAATCCCTGGGTGTGGAAGGTTATGGAAGGTTATGCCCGAGCACTGCAGAACCAAAGGATGCTCTGACTCTGGAAACTATATCCAGTTTATAATGCGAGATAAAAGTTGTGTGATTTTTACCGGTTTGCTAAAGCACAAATTTCATCAACAGAAGTTCTGGCTGAGAATGCTGAAGAACTGGACATCGAGTGGTAGAATGTGTTCTCGGTGAATGTGGCAACTGTAATCCTTTCAAGGCATAAATTGTAGAGCTACAATCTGTAATCCATTTAGCCAAAGTTACTTTTGAAACTGCTTGGCCTAACCAGTTAGATGAAAAAGACACAAACAGTTGTTCAGACTTCCTGTGTTCCTTTGTCATGTGCAGACAGAAACGCAACTGTCTATGAACATCAAGTAGGTGGAGCATATATTCACCCTTGCTGGAATGGTTAGGGAAAAAGACTGGAAGATGAATGGACTGACTTGTGTTAGTTTCCCTGGCCACTTTAGGCAAAAAGAAAGGGTTTGTTGTGACAGAAAGTCTGTCTTTGAAAAAGACAAAATATGGTGGTTTAGATGATAAGGCCTGCAATCGCCATACCCTCTTGGCTGAAGTGATGGCTACAAGGAAAATGGTCTTCCAGGACAGAAATTTCATGTTGTAGGAACTAGCCAGTTCAAAGGGTTTTTGAGTAAGACCTTGCAGAACCAAAGTCAGATCCCAAGAAGGGGAAGGATCATTAATCAGGGGGGCTGGGTAGAAAAATTCCTTTCATAAAGGCTTTGCATAGTTTGGATGCTGAAATGGCGGGGGGTTCCTATCAGAAGACCGAATGCTGAAAATAGAGAACACTCTTATATCAAACTTTAAATGCGAAATCTGAAAATGATGAAGGCACGGAACATTGATTTTTTTTTCCCCAGGGAAAAAATTGATGGGCCATTCTCCGGACTTTGCTGTTTTCTCCACTGTGGTGGAGTTGGCATATTTAAGTTGGGGGGAGTATGGGTGGCAAAGCCCCCCACATTATTTTTCCTGTGCATTGTTTTTTTTTTTTTTGGATCAGCGGAGGATTTTTCCCCTGGGAAAAATTCGCTGATCTGTTCCTTTGACATTTTAAGGTTTCCTGTTTTTAAGTTCGATAGAAGAGTGTTCGCTATTTTTAGCATTCGATATTCTGATATAGACCTGAAATGGGAGTCAGCGCATCTGAATTATTTGTGAGCTGAAAATTAGCAATTGCTGTCAGTTCTAACTTAATCATAGAAACACTGGCTCCGTCTTGAAAAAGAGAACTTAGGAAGAGGAGAAGAGCTGAGACTGGAGCCAAAATGGGATCAATGTTCTGTTTCAATGCCCACAATGAAAATCTCTTCCGTTTGTTATTGTACAACCTTTTGGGAGAAGGTTTCTAGGAAGCAAGAATGATCTCCTGTACGGGGAGGCCAGCCTGGACTTTCTTAGAATCATTGGAAGTGGAGAAATCAAAAGGTTAATCTTAGGGATCTGAGGTGGGGGGGGGGGGGTGGAATTCTGAAGGTTGGGAAATCAGATCTTGTCTGGGATCCATTATCCATGGTGGATATTTGGTGTGAAACCGAACAAAGGGGAACCATACCTGACAAAGCCGACAGCAGCAATGAGAATTAGAGTTCTCTTTAACCTGCTGGCTGTCTAAAGAACTTTTGGAATTAACTGGATTGGAAGATAGGTGCATGCGAGACCCGGAGGCCAATCATGAATTAGAGTGTCCCTCGGTGACTCCCTCTTTGGGGGGATTAGAGTGAAGTATCCTCTGCATTTGGTATTCAGGGGAGATGCAATGAGGTTCCAACAAGGTTGGCCCCAAAGCTGGAAGATTTGGTTCATTTCTGATTGATTTAGAGAACACTCGTGGAGTCAGAATAGATCTGCTGAGTCTCTCCCCTAGAATGTTAGTCTCCCCGAGAATGTGCGTTGTAATAAGAAAGCAGTTTGATGAGATTACCCATTCTCACACTCTCATGCCTCTCTGAATAATGGGTATGACGGGTTCTCCCCATTTGTTCATATACCAGACTACTGACATGTTGTCTGAGTGAACTCCTATTGTTCTTAGAGGTAAGCAGTCTTAGAAGGTTTGCAACTTCAGGAGTACAGCTCTCATCTCTAGAATACTTATGTGCAACTTGGTCTCTATTGGGGACCACATGCCTTGGAACAATCTTCCTTCAAAGTGCCACCCCACCCCAACAAGGAAACATCCATAGTCACTGTGGCCACTGCAGGTGGAAGGGAAAAAGGTCTGCTGAGATAGAGATCGTCTGATAGCAGCCACCAGTGGAGATGATGCCTGCATACTAAGGTCAGCTTGATGGAAGCATTTAATAGGTGATACAGGATGGACCACTGAACTGCCAACGTACTCGCATGAAGAATCTTGCCAACAAAACTAGAAGTATGGCAGCCGATATGGAACCTAGAGCTCTTAGAATATATCTTGATAGGGGTGTGGGCATATCCAGTAGGACTTGAACTTGTTGCCTCAGGGATGACACATGGTGTAACAGCAGGCATGCCATTTGAGTGACTGTGCTTAGCTGTGTTCCTAAAAATTCTGTTGTCTGCACAGGTGTCAGTTTTGACTTTGCCAAGTTTACTGTTATTCCCAAATGGCTGAAAATTTGTAACAGGTACTGGGTGGCTAGCACCAGTTGATGCCTTGATAGTGCCGTCAGGAGCCAATCGTCTAAATACAGAAACAGCTGGAAACCTTGCAGTCTTAGGTGAGTTGCCAATACCAACATACATTTGGCAAATACCCGGGGGGGGGGGGGGGGTTGTGGCGAGTCCAATGGGTAGTGCTCTGAATCGATAATGATTGGCTCCCAGCCGAAAGTGCAAATATCTCCTGGAGCACCTGTCGATCTTTATATGATAGTACACATCCTGGAGATCTACTGAGCAAATTCAATCATCCTGCTGCACCAACGGCACAACAGACTGAACCGTTATGAGGAACTTTGACTTCTTGACATAAAAGTTGAGTTTGCTCATGTCCAACATAAGCTTTAGGTCCCCTGTTTTTTTTTTTTTTTTTTTTTTTTGGCACCAAAAATAAGCATGAATAAGTTCTGCATTCTTGTTGTTCAGTTGGGACCTATTGGAGGACTCTTTTTTTTCTAGAAGTTTTCGAACTTCTTGTAAGGCCTGCTCCCTCTGACTGGGTGGAATGTCGGGGAGATGCCTTAATGAAGGTGGAGGAGGAAGGAAAAAGAGAATGTAGTAATCTCTGCAAGTTATATTTAACACCAAGAAATTGTTTGCTAGCTTTGTCTAGGTGTATGGGTGCAATGAGAATCTGCCCCCACTGTCACCAGAGTAGGACAACCAGGCAGCGCTTCAGGGGCACTGATACGGCTTGTCAGAGAAAGGTTCTCTGAAGTCCTGAGACCCCCTCTGCCCCTAGGAAGGCATCTTCCATTAAATCCTCTCCCTCTGCCTCTGGATGAGGAGTCTTTGTTAGGGTCTGGGAAAGTAGTCTGACATTTCCTGAACCATATATTCTTCCCACTATGCTGATTTCTTGAAAAAGGCCTCTGAGGGGAAGAAAACCTTCCTTACCCAATGGTCCAAAGAGGGAGGACCCATCAAAGGGGGCATTAGTAAAAACAACCTTAAAGGATTCCACGAGCCTGCAAAGCCGCAACCAGGCATGTCTCCTAAGGGCTATGCCTGACCTGGCCGCTCAAGAGGTTCGTTCCGCAGCATTGGAAATCAACCTCATCAATGAACTAGACAAGGGAGCAAGAGTCCATAGTTGGGGACAAACCTTATTGAGGTCCTCCTCTGACATGTACTCAGAGAGAATTGGTGAGTTCATTGACCAATTCCTTCTGAAGACACATGAAGTGTTCCAGGTAGTTAAGAGCTCTCAGCGCAAAGGTGCTGAGGCACAGACACACTTCCAATGTCTGTCCAATTCCCAAGACTCCTTGTTCAGGGGCTGGACAGAGGAGATGTGTTCTGGTAGCTCCTTCTTGGTGGCCACTGACAATATGATGGCATCCACTGGAATACCTTTGCTCCAATGAAGGTAATCCAATGGGGGACTGCAAAACTTGTTGGATCACTTAGGGATAGGTTCCATGGTGTCTGGCTCCTTTCAAGTCCGGTGGGAGACTAGGTCAATAAGCTCATCTGGCAATGGAGTCATCCAGAAAGTAGATATGACCGTCCCAAATGCCTCCAGAAATGCTGTTTCTTCAGAAGAAGGAGTTCAGGAAGACCATCCACTCTTTTGCTTTAGGATCTCTAGGATACCTTTGAAAGAGATGTCATCGGGTGGAAACTGAGGGGTTCCTTCCTCCTCATCGAAATCGGTATCCTTAGTCAAGGACTCCAAAGGGGAGTCTACGTGCTTCCTCTTGCATGCCCTGGTCCGATGTACCTCCTCTGTGGGACAGCCAGGGAGAACTCGGAAGACAAATGGACCTCCTGTACTGGGCTGGGCTGGAGAGCCTCCTGGACAGGCTGACCATAAACAGGACAACTGGGATCAAGGCCCAGACTGGACTAAGACTGGATAGGATTGGGGATGGGGGATGCATCTCTAGGCCTACAGAATGCCTTCTCTGCCATCTGGAAAGCTGACAAACCTGGGATATATCTTCCTCCCTCCTTGCAGTCGAAATAGTCCTTGAAGAAATGGAACAGATCACTCCCGACTTGTGGCCTCCAGTCAACACTAGCCCCGAACTGTCAAGAGACAAAGCCACGAGGGAAAGAGATGGATCCAACCAGGTCTGAGCTAAACCCCCTCCTCTGAGTCAGCGCATTCAGGTCCAGGACCCACTCTGCTCCAAGAGCCTCAGAGTCAAGTTTGGGACAATGACAGAGTTGAGTAAAGTACTACCCTTAGCTCTGCTGACATCTCTCTCAAAGTATCCAGATCCTAGGGTTCTGAAGCAGGTGGTCAGATCGAAGAGGAGCAGCTAGAAAGAGTGACGGGGCTCTCATGGATCCAAGATGGGTCGGAGATTGCAAGAGTCTCATCTCAATCTGAACCTTATACAAACTCCGGATCATCCTGCCCATTTAGGAACAGGAAATCCTAGAGAACCTGGAAGAAAATAATGAATGGGAAGACCTAGCCAGAGAATGGGACTTCCCATCCCTCGGTGTATGGCTCCTAGATCTCAGATTGGAAACCTCTGAATCAGAGAAGGACTGTGATGTGGACCTGCAAATCAAGACTTCCATGGGTTCCAACAGAACCGTGGGATCCAAAGTAGGTCGGATCCTTGGAGAAGCCATGTCTGGTGAAAAAGGCACCGGATCCAAGGAGCTCCACTGCTCCGGGGAAGGTCTGCTCCTCCTCTGATCTGAAAAAGATGGATTTGACAACTTTGGTCTTTTGTCAGAAGCTGAAGCTGAGACCCATGGGGAAGCTGGAGGCGGATGTTTCTTGGACTCTTTAGACACACCGGGTTTAGCAGGTGTCTGAGCTACACATGAAGGCAGACACCATCTCAAAATTATCTTACTGAGGTGATCTGCTAAAGTGTGGGGGTTGAATCCTGCACAAACATCACAGTCCTGTTCTAAGTGTGGGGCACCCAAACAATAGACACACTTCTTGTGGACATCCGAATTTGGAATTTTGTGCCCATGAGAGGTGCATCATTTAAAACCTGTAGGTTTGTCTGGCATCTCTAAATTAACAAACCAGGCACACACATATAACAAAGCAGAAAGTTACAAACACCCACACAAGCGCACACAACTACAGCAACTAGCAAAGAATAACTGCTGAAAAATCAAAAACACAGACACCGGGAAAGCTTTCTTTTTTATACATACACATATATAAAAGATAAAGGAGAAAAAGGAACATGGGCCAATGTTCACACAGCAGGCAGGAACAGGGAAGAAGGAAAACTACCCTACTTAAACACTAGGTGGGGGGGGGGTTGAAGAACAGACTAAGAGTACAAAAAGAAGCGAAAACTAAAAGAAATACTCAAAAAGTTTAAACTTATCTGTCAAGGAAGTTCAAGACTATTGCAATCTCGTCTATCCAGGAAGGCAGTAAACAAGATCTGAAGAGTTAGGGCTGGTGCAGGGCATTATGGGAGTGGAAAGAGCCCAAGACTTGAAGTATCAGACTTTTGAAATGGACGGATCGGATCCAATGTTGGCTCCTAAGACACTGTCATGAGGAATAATGAAATGGATAACATCAGATCTCTTATTTCATAGTATAGTGCTTCTAACCAAGGATTCCCCAATGTCTCATCTCAACCCT
This sequence comes from Protopterus annectens, assembly GCF_019279795.1. Taxonomy (NCBI): domain Eukaryota; kingdom Metazoa; phylum Chordata; order Ceratodontiformes; family Protopteridae; genus Protopterus; species Protopterus annectens. Next base: position 1,638,268,776 of record NC_056741.1, on the reverse strand, counting down.
GCCCAACATCCAATTTCACCTTCAAAGCTGTGCCCTTATCTTATATAAAATTACTCACACTCAAACAACGCTCTACTTCAGCTGATGACCTTCCAAGTGAGTACCTCAAAATAGCAGCCAAGAGCATTGCCTGTCCTGCCGCAAGAATCATAAATAGGTCCTTCAGGAATCCCACATTCCCTCTGTCTGAAAAAAAAAAAAATCACACATTAATCCTCTAAATAAAGGAAGAAATTCAACGGACATCACTAACTTTAGACCTACAGCAATCTTATCCTCCCTCTCCAAAATACTTGAAAAATATATTAAAAAAGAATTGCTAAACTATCTCCTTCTGGACGAACTCCTATCCCACACACAACATAGCTTCCATCCCTCCCATAGCACTAATACTGCACTTCTAACCTTTGTGGATACTGTCAGTAAAGCTACAGATAACGGCAAACTAGACTCCTTATTTCATGACTTGTCTAAAGTATTCAACACAGTCATAGCAAACTTCTACTTCAAATGTCCTTGCTAGGTCTAGCTCAGCTGTCCAATAGGTATCAGTAAAATGGCACTCATCCATCCCTCTTCAACCTCTCACTCACCGCTAGTGTATCATAACACTCTATCATTGGTCCTCTCCTCTTTAACATTCTCACCAACAACCTCCGCACATCCACACAAGAGGCCTCCCAAATGCAATACTCAGAAGACTCCACAAACAAGTGCATATCAAACAACCTGGCATATCTCCAAAAAAAATTACTCAGTAAGCTTTACTAGTTACCGAAATAAGGCTCTGTAACTCACAACTCATGCTCAACCCTCCAAAAACAATAGCACTACTTTCTTTTCCTCAAATCCTGCTCTCATGAAAAAACAAACTAAAATCTTCTCTCTTAATGATACAACCACTAAACACACTTCTCACAGCAAATTACTGGGGATGATAGTGGATGACAACTTTAAATTCAACCTACATATACAAAATTGCATAGAAAACTCACCAAAAATTATGGATTTTGCAGAGCTACAATGATTTTCACCAACGAAACTAAAATTACACTTGCCACTCCTTACCTCCTCCCCTCCATAACTCATCTTACTAATCTCCAAGTATCACAAAAATCAAAACTTTAACAATGCTATAATAAAGTGGCTAAATCTGCAGCAAATACCTCTTTCAAAACCCACCACTGTACCGCATTAAAAAGCCCAAATTCAGTAGAAGTACCCCATCAGCTAACAAATGCACAGTTTCTTACCACCTATAAAATTATCCAAAATCCATCTGGTTGTCCAGCATTAAATTACTATTGTACACAACTATGTTTCCAATCATTCATTATGATCCAATGACCAAAAACTCCTCTCTGTCCAACTCATTATGTGTATCCATCAGGTCAATACTCATCCTCCAGTGACTTAAAACCATTCTGAAAGACTTTATAGCCAAAATCTGTCTCTGTTCTTGCAAAATCCCTGGATAAACTACATCCCTAAATATGAACACGTACCTGTGTACTACCACCAGATCTGAGCTGTATTTAGTCATTTATTACTGCATTTTTCCCATAAACAGTGTTAATGGAATACTCTGGTGCTTTAAACTGCAGAATTTCAGTAGTGAAAGTACTGATTTTTTTATGCTGCAGGATTTGTTTCACAGTGCTTTTACAGTGATGGCATTCTAGTTTTGCTCCTACATTTGTATAGTCTGCTTATCATTTACTTGCTTAAAGTTGCACTTTAGTGACTTCTGTTCCTCTGTTCTTTCTGTCTGGACAACCACCCCACACAGTCATTATGCTAAAGTTTTTGAAAGAGCTCCAATATTGGCTTTATTTAGCTGGATCTCTCTCTAGCTAGCTTGCTTCTACATTTTCCCCCAACCTTCCTACCCTTGTCCTGTTGTGACCGCCTCCCCTTATGGTAATCGAATTTCCAAAGTCCCTTCCTCCCCTTCTTCATTGCTACTGTCTGTTGTACAAACTCTTTATGTCTGTTGTACAAACTCTTTAAGTACTCCTCCCACCCACTGTTTTCCACGGATCCATGATACTGAGTGCCCACCCAGCAAACTAGTATTCCTCTTAATTAAACCTCCTTTACTACACACTGTCTCCTGTTCATTTTTCCCAGAGATCAGCAACACATGGCATCCTAGCCTGTGCTCTAGAAGTCTTTTACATGTATCTGGTGCCATCCAGCCAAACCTAAGTACTTCTGATTGCTAAACTGCACTTACTTAAATTACTTTGATTCATCACTACTGTTTCTTGCTTTTATCTGTGCAGTTCACTGTATTTTTCTAAAAATATATATATTGCTCTTTCTCTAACTGATACTGCTAAATTCAGCAAGGGATTTCCGGCTAGTTCTTCACCTGGTTTGTGGTAGCACTGCACTTGTGACTCTCTTCTGTGTTTTTACATTAGGAGTACTAGGTATATTCATCTTGTGGCCAGGAGCTAGGTGCCTGGACTGTATGAGTTGAGAAACACACAAAAGGGCTCATAATGTAGTTGTTTTATTGCCCAAAGGGCTCATTAGTTAATTTTCTAGTTTTTCTGTAATACTGTACATTCACAACATTTTCCCCAAGGTATTTATCACTCAAAGCAGTTAACAGTGCTCTGTAGAATAGCGAACACCTGGAAAGCAAATCTTCCCTCTAGAATGGTCCATAAAGCCATACCCTGTAAAGCAGTAAATATAGAATAAATATATTGGGTGCCAATAAGCTTAGAGTAGTTAGTTGGGCATCGAGTGACAATACCTATAGATTTAGTAGAATTCAGTACTGTGTAAACATTAATTAGTCTGCACCAACAAAGCACTCTTAATAGCCTTCTAACACCAGGATACCACTACCCTCTAGCTCAGCAAACAAAGGATTGGACAGCATGGATATGTAATTTCCTAACTTCTCTGTAGCCAGCTTGGTGGATAGGGGTATCTTGAGACAATGTAGCAATTGTCTCATGTTCATCAAAAACTACTTAATCCTTAAAGAAACAGACACAGTATGAGAGAGGAGGCTAAAGTCTCGCATACAACCAAACTCACAACACTCACCTTACACAGCACACAACATACATAGACTAATGTACACTGAGGCACTTAAAAGCACTCTTCTTAAACAACAAAGATCATCCTGACCAGCTATTGGCAAAGTTATGCCTCAGCAAGCCCAAAGACACTCAGAAAAAAACAACACCTAACACCATACATACAGTCACTCTCAATGGAGCCCCAAACACTAAGCCCCTAAGCTATCCAAATACACTTCCCAAGACTCTCATAACAGAAGACTCCATTGAAAGATATACTGATGCCCCTCTAACCAGGCTGAACAAGAGGAAGAGAAAGGTTAGTTGTATATCTAGAGCCAGGGTCTGTCAAATCAAGCATACATTACACCAGAGGTACTAGGCTGATTCCATCAAAGTCCATGTAGGTGTAAATGACCTGAGACATGCCTCCCTGGACTATATGATAAGAGACATTATGAAGTTCTCAGACTATAGGTCTCAATCCGGTATGAGTCTGACATTAAGCATCATACTATCATAACTGAGGATAATGCCACAATATGAACAGACTGTAACAACAGGCTGTCTTTATGATGTCATTCTAGGGGGATCCAATATTGTCAGCTTGGGAGGACATGGTTAACAGACCACGTTGCTATGCTAAGGATGGTCTGTCCACTCTAGGCTTTGAATACTGGCTAAACCTTTACCCATACCACAGTACCTTTTTAGGCAATGCCAAATTGACAAACCTACTGACATAGCAAAATCAACTATACTGAACCTCAAGGTGTTACTTCTCAATGCCAGCAGCCTAAAAAAAATAATAAATCTCTCCAAGCCCTTAAAGGAGCAGCTGCACACACAAGGGCTAAAAGTAGAGGCGTCCTGATGTACAACAATAAGCATACTTCTGGAGTTCTTCCACATGCAGATCACCATATCCTAACCAGCTACAAGTCAAGCTCCATGACCCAAAAAGCCCACAATGCATACTTGGATGTACTGGAGACGCATGCCATCAAAACTAATATCCTACTCATGGGAAGATTTTTAATTACCAATTATAGACTGGGAATCATATACGGCCTCAAATCTACAGACACAGAGATTTCTGGACTTTGTAAATACAAACACTCTTGACCAGAAAGTGAATATGCCTTCTAGAGGCTCCAACATACTGGACCTTGTACTCATAAATATGGGAGAACACTGCACAACCCCTCCCCCCCCCATGTCTCATATTCCCTGGTATGGTCTGATCATAAAACTTTCTTCTTCAAAATCAAAATCAACTCTGTAGCCCCAGAAAAACCTTTACCTGTTTTGAACTATTCCAAAGCAAACTACCTTTTATTAGGTGATGGTCTGTCAAAATTCAATGACCCTCCAAACCCCAAGAACACAGCAGACTAAACTGAACTGCTCTCAGAAACTCTATCCACCCATGCCAAATGGCTGTACAGAGGCTGTGGTACCTACATGAAGCAATCCCAGCACAAGTAACAAACCATCCTGATGGCATTCCAAATTAAACAGGATATACAACAAAAGGGAAAAATTATGGCAAAAAAATAGGATGAACAATTCCCATCAAGATAAAACTCTCTCATCAAACTAAGCAGGTAGCTAAAAGGGTTAATTAAGTGAAATACATCCAACTCTGTGGTTAAGACAGCTTCCCAGGTGAAAGATGACCATAAGGACTTCTTCAGCTATGTCAGAAATCTCAAGGGGAGCACACACCTATGTGCTGAACCGGTGGTTAATGGTGCCACGTTCACCAAGCCTGGTGATATAGCAAACCTGTTAGTAGACAAATTCAGTTCCAACTTTACCCTTGTCTCATTCCCAACAGTCCACCAAGAAATACCCTCAAACATAACCTCTTCAGGGGATAATGATAATGAAACGGGGAACTGAAGAAATAAGGAGATACTGGGATTTTGGATGCAGATCCTTGAGGAAAATAACAATAACCATACAGAATATTAGGGGACTAGGGGTCCGAATGGAGAGATAAGTCAGCAAAAAAGGGAGTCGTACTGCTGAAACTGAATTCATCCTCAAGTGTTGTGAGTATCTTCACAAGGCACATGGTGGACCCTGTTTTTCACAAAACCTCACTAAGACGACACTGATATACAGACTGTACTTATATAGCATATATCAAGGACAAAAGTAGGTCAAAAATTAAAAAATAAAGTGGACTATTGAGGATAAGAAAGACATTATGTATTGTTACTATTATGTAAAAAGCCTAGAATTTCCAGACACAAGACAAACAAAAAGATTAAGATAGAAATTGGAGGAAAGAAAATACTTCCACAAGAAAAACTGTCAGAAGCTTTGAATAAAAATTTGTGATCATCAATACCACAGATTTGTGAAAAACAATATAAAGACCAAGAAACGTTGATCTGTTTGGAAAAAGAAGCATCTGATAAAGTGCGAAAATATAAATAACAAAATCTAGAGATTTTCGAAAGGTATAAAAAAAGAAATATGGACATAGGAAAGAAAAGAGATACCTGACATGGTGCAATATTTATGCAAAGGCGAAAGCCAAATTAATCAATATAAATAAGGCAGCCCCAAAGATATTCAAAGAGAAATATGGGCAAAGGCATCCAGATATGGAAAATTTCACAATAAAAATAATATCACAGAGAGGGAATGTAGAAAAGAAGATTAGTAAAGCAGAAGTTAAAAAATAGAAGTTGAAGTTATGGAGTGCCTGTGAAGTGAACGATTTGGTGTAGAAGGTCTAACACAAGTTACATCACAGCATGATGGAACGGGTCCCCAAAATAAGGAGAAACAGGAAGATCAGGAGACATCTGAAAAAGAAATATGGACATGGGAAAGAAGAAGAGATTTAATATGGTGTAATATCTATGCAAAGAAAAAAGCAAAACTACTCAATGCAAAAAGAGCAGCACCAAAGATATTTGAAGAGAAATACAAAGGAATCCGGACATGGAAAACTTTACAGTACAAAAAATAAGACAGAGGAAAAGCAGAAAAGGAGATTAATAATGGAGAAGCTAAAGAAACAGTAACTGAGGTTATGGAGTATCTGCGAAGTGAAGGATTCAGTGTAGAAAATCTAATTCAGAAGGCACCACAACAGGATACAGCAATGGACATCCTAATTAAGGGGAAACCAGTGGAACGGGAAGCAAATGGTCATGTGCCATATGAAGACATTTTGGAACCTTCTACAGGAAACTAGTATAAATGTTCAGTTGAAGCTGGACAGCAAGGGAAGGAAGAGGAAACTGTGGAAACTCTGATGCAGTCAATGTTGGGAGTGACAGACCAGTGAGTGTGCCACATGAAGATGCTATAGAACGTTCTATAGAATGCTTGCAGGAAATGGAAAACAAAAAATGTGCCCTCAGTTTAGAAGAAAATGAGCTAAGAGATGAGTTGCTTGATTTAATAGTGATAGATAAAGTTCTACCACAATAACACAGGGTAGTGAGGGAAAGGAAGGGGAGGAATCAAATACCATCATGGAAGTATCGAACAGAGAAAACTATAAAGCAATTAAGACAAGAAGTATCGCTGTTAGAAGAGCACAGAAGAGGAAACAGATCAACAAAAAGACTCAGAAAGATAGACGTGATAAAAGCAATGTGCACTATTAGAACAGACCAGGATCTATCATGCACTATCGTAAATAAATGAAAAATCGCAGCACAGGTAGAAAAACTTAGAAGATACGAAAATAAATATAAAGGAAAAGTACAAAATAAGCAATTTATTGATGACGCAAAAATGTTTTATGCAGAATTGGGAAACAAGGTGAAAGGGATTGAGAGACCACAAAAAAAAAAGAAAAGAAAAAATAGATGATACATCTTGGAGAAATATTTATGAAGATCGTGTGGAACATAACAAAGATGCTATTTGTATAGAAAAAGTAAAAGAAAGAATAAGAAGTTTAAAGGTACAGAATATGAAATGGGACGAAGTAACAGTCAGAGAGACTGAAACAAAGTTAAGAAAAGCTTCTAACTGGAAAACACCAGGTCCAGATGCAGTACTTAACTTCTGGTTAAAAGTATTAACATCTCTGCATGAAGATATAGCCATGAGTAAGAACTATTTACATGCACACCCCGAACATACTGCAACCTGGTTAACAACATGAAAAACAATGCTTCTACTTAAGAGTGAACCTGCAAGCTACACTTAAAATTATAAATAATTTCTGACTATGTATAAACTATACATTAGAATTGATGCCAACAGAGTTTAGTCATTTTGAAGAAAACACAATTATGGCAGTAGAACAAAAAGGGCAATAAAAGAAAGTCATATGGAACAAAGGATCATTTGCTGTTAAAGTCATAGTGGAAAACTGTAAAAAGGGGAAGAATTTAAGTATGGCGTGGACTGACTATAAAAAAACATTTGATAGTATCCCACATTCATGGATAAAAGAGTGCTTAAAAATGTATAAGATACACCCTACACTGATCAACTTACATTATAGTGACCATGAAACAGTGGCAGACCACTTTGTAATTAAGCCATGATAAAGGACAAATTATTATTCCAGGGATAAAAATTAAAAGGGGGATATTCCAGGGTGACTCTGTCATCACTGCTATTCTGCCTTGCCCTTAACCCATTAAGATATCTACTTACAGCTTAGGTCATGGCTATAATTTGGCTCATAGAAAACAACAAAGTATAAAGACTTTTCATCTTCTCTTTGTCAGTGATTTAAAACTGTATACCTCATCATATGAGGAACTGAAAGCACAACTGCAAGTTATCAACACATAAGAATGTCATTTGGTCTTGATAAATGTGCAAAAGCAACCTTTAAAGCAGGAAAACTGCAGCACCAAGATAAAAAGAAGATATGACATCATAACGTTCCATCTGTGTTGTTGACCGTCTTTTATTCTTGATTTGTGGGTATGGTGTTGACCCTCGGAACTGATCCGTCTGATATACAGCTCGCGTCATCTAAAAAAAATCTTTCCAGCTACTAGTCTACCCACAATGCCCCTCTCTACATTACCTCAGATCGAGTTTGTAGGCTTACAGAAGAAGACACCCTAGCTCAAGCCAGAAGCCATGTCCAAGGTGTATCCTAATAAGGAAACCCAGGACAGCATGTCACTCCTCCAGAACTCTAAAGGAGGGGGCAGGTGAGGTGGGATGCAGGAATAGATGAAGATGAACAACACAGATGGAACATTATAGTAAGTCATAACTTCTTTATCTGATTTTGTCAAGCTTCATCTATTCTTGACCTGTGGAACAGAGTCCCCAGCTACCTTAGACCCTAGGTGGCCCTATGGAAGAACATTCCTGAGAACCACAGAACCAAAGGAGGCTCTACCCCTGGAGACCATATCCAATTTGCAATGAGTAATAAATGTAAGTGGAGTAGCCCATGTTGCAGCTGTGCACATTTCTGACATGGAAGCTTTACAATGAAAAACAGCTGAGATTTGGTAGAAAGTGCCTTCACTAGCACAGGGAGTCTTAGATTCTCGTTCGTGTAAATAAAAGAAATTTAATCCCTTAACCATCTTTATAGTGTTACCTTAGAAACAGGTTTGCCTAAGGTTGTGCTTGCAAAAGATACAAATAATTGTTCTGATTGCCTAAGCTGCTTAGTTCTGTTCAGATAAAAAAATAACTGCCTGTGCAAATCCAGAAGGTGCAAGCAGTATTCATCTTTATTAGAAAAATTTGGGAGGAATACAGGCAAGTGGTGGTGCTGCGGTAGCATTGTCGCCTCACAGTAAGACACTGTCCTGTTCGATTCTCAACTAGAGCAGCTTGTGTGTGGAGACATGCGTGAATGGGCGTACCTTTGTTGAAGGTTGTGCGTCAGGGCCGGCAACTCGGCACGTAAAAATCTACTGCCAATCATTAGCGGACCGGAGTTCCATTGTGGCGACCCCTAACCGAGAAAAGCCGAAAGACACAGCAACAACAACAACAGGCAAGTCTATAGATGGATTGATATTGGCCTCTGAATTCACTTTAAGAAGAAAGGACGGATTTGTTCTGAGTGACACTCTGTCTTTATGGAAAATTAGATAAGGGCTTTAGAACATAGAGCCTGTAATTCGGAGACTCGTCCCACCGAGGTAACAGCTATAAGAAGCAACGTTTTCCAAGAAAGAAACTTTAAGTCACAGGTAGTTGCAGGTTCAAACAGAGGTAATGTAAGAGACTACTATAGAAAAGTCAAGTCCCATGGTGGTAGTGGATCCTTGAATGGGGGCGTTAAACAAATGGTGCCCTTAAGAAAAACCTTATAAAACATGTGGGAGATTAAGGGCTAATCACCGATACCATTATGGAAATTCGAAATAGCTGCTAAAATAGCCTTAAGTGTGGAAGCAGAAGCTCCTTTACCAAAGATAGTAGCTAGAAACTCTAGAACTTTTTCTACTGGCGCTGAAAAAGAATCCAGACCATTATTACAAGCCCAGACAGAAAATCTCTTCCATTTACTACGGTAGAGATTCCTGGTGGATGGTTTATGGGATGCCAACAAAATGTGTCCTACAGGAGATGGAATGTCATTATGCCTGGCGACTAACAGAATTGGAGAAACCAAGCAGTCAGCTTGAGGGTTTGTAGATTGGGGTGCACTAGTCCCTGAGAATGGAACAGAAGGTCCGTAATTGGGTCTAGAATCCATGGGAGGTGAAGCAAATGAAGCCAAAGGAAGGGAAACCATATTTGTCGAGGCAGGAAGGTGCAATGAGAAACACTTTGCTTCTCAACTGAGCTGCTTTCTTGAGGAAAAGAGGACTCAGAGAGAAAGGGGAAAGGCATAAAGAAGACACAAGGGCCAATTGAGGAGAAGGGCATCTCTGGGGACTCCCCCTGAGGGGGAATTAGGGCAAAGTAGCTTCTGCACTTGTTGTTCAGGGGTGAAGCAAGGCTGGCCCCAGTGAAGAAAGATGTTCTTCGGCACTCTGGAGTTTAGAGACCACTTGTGAGGCATGAGGATGCATCTGCTCAGTTTGCTCCTCGGGATGTGATTGCTATCAGAAAGAATTTGGAAGTTATGTCCCATTTCCACACTCAAAGGTCGACACAGTGGGTAGGACTTGGTTCCCCCCTGTTTGCTGATGTACTAGACTACGGACATGTTGTTTGATTGAATAGCTATCGTCCCTTGAGGTAAGGCAGAATGAAATGTTTGCAATGCTAGAAGCACTGCCCTCAGCTCCAGAACATTGTTAAGCAGATTGGCCTTGGAGGAGGACCAAGTGCCTTGGACTGTCTTCCCCAGATAATGCCCCTCCTCCATCTGGGAACCATCCATGGTCACTATGGCCTTGGGCTAAGGGGGGACAAAGGAACTGCCTAGAAAAATCTCCTTGGGCTGCATCCACCAGGATAGGTCATTTTTGCATTGGCTGGATAAAAAAGCTGTGTGATTCATAGGGTGGGTTAGAACAGACCACTGGTTCATAAGCAGCCATTGAAGAAGTTTCATGTGAAACCTTGCCAATAGGACTAATGTGATCGCTGCTGCCATGGAGTCCAGTGCTTGCAGAATTTGCTGAGCCGGTATTTTGCTTGAACAAAGAATAGGGTGAACCTGCAATTGTATTTTCTGAAACCTGTGGTGGGGAAGAGATACCACACAAGACAGAGTGTCGAGACAAGCTACGATGAATTCCATATCCCGAGAAGGGGTTAATTGAGACTTCGCAAGATTGACCATGAAGCCCAACTGTTGAGATAGCTCCTGAATGAAATACATTGTTCGAAGAGGTAGATGTCTGGTGGAAGTGGTGAGGAGCCAGTCATCTAGGTAAGGAAACACCCAGAATCCGTGCAGCCACAAATGTGCTGTGACCGCTGCCATGCATTTGCTGAACACCCTGGGGGCTGTGGTGAGACGAAAGGGCAGCACTCTGAACTGGTAATGACTGGCTCCTAGCTGGAAGCAGAGAAACTTTCTCGAGCATTTGTCCATCCTTATGTGGTAATATGTGTCTTGAAAGTCGATACAGCACATCCAATCATTTTCCTCTAAGAAGGAAAGTACTGACTTAACCATGACCATCCAGAATTTTGACTGCTGGACAGATCTGTTTACAATGCTGAGACTCAAAATTGGTCTCCAGTCCCCTGTCTTCTTTGGCACTAAAAAAAATCTTGAGTAAAATCCGGATCTTAATTGGTCTGGTAGGACTTCTTGGATGGCTCTTTTTTCTAGCAGCTTTTGTATTTCTAATGCTGCTTGATCCCTCTGACTGGGTGGAACATCGGGGAGTCTTGCTTGGGTTCTCGGGTAAAGGCTGAAGGGAATTGCATAACCTGTGGAAATAATCCTTAGCACCCAGGTATCAGTAGTTATGTGTCACCAGGCAGTTGGGTGCAAGGATAATCGTCCCCCAACTGCCTCCAGAGGCAACCAATCGGCCCCCTTTCAGGAGCGCTGGTGGGGTTGACCAGAGAAGGACTCCCTGGAACCCTGATTTTCTGGACCATCCCTGCCCTTGGGATGGCGTCTTCCATTGTAACTCCCCCCTCTGCTCAGAGGGGATTCCATACCACGTGTGTACCGGAAAGGCTTCTGGGACTTCTTGAACCACATTTTTTCACTCCTTTGATTTCTGGAGTAGGATCGTTGAGGAGTGGAAAAATGTACTCCCACAGCAGACAGAGTCTTTCCATCTTTTTCACACCTGGATAGAGTTTACTTAACTTTGGGCCCAAACAATGAGGATTTGTCAAAAGGAGCAAGCATTGACAAAAGAAGACTTGAATGGTTCCACAAACTCGCACAGGTGCATCCAACAGTGTCGATGAATAGCAACACCTGAACCTGCTGACCTGGTTGCACCTTTGACTGCATGTGCAATGAGATGCATGGACGAATTTGAAATAGACTCCAGGGTAGCTAACTGGGAGGCTACCTTTTCTTGGATCCCCTCAGCCATTGCTCCCATCACAGTATCTGACAACTCCTTCATCAGATCCCTCTGATGTCTAGTAAAGTTCACCAAAAAGTTTAAGGACTTGATGGAGAAGATCGATGATGCACAGACCCACTTCCCAAATCTGACCATCGCCCTCGACTCTCGGTCAGGGAGATGTACAGTAGAACTTTTCTCGACTAATTCTTTCTTGGTGGCAGCCGCTACCACCATGGCATCAACTACTAACCCCTTTGCCCAATGTAGATGGTCCTCAGAAGAGGAAAATATTTTTTCAGGTCTCTGGGGGACAGGTTCTACAGAGTCAGGAGTCTTTCAAGCCCACTGAGGGATCAACTTAATTAGGTCATCAGCAGGAAGGGTCACCCAGGAGGTAGACTGGCAAGCACCAAAGGTCTGAAAGTTCATGGATTCCTCAGAGGAAGGGTCTTTGGGCTTCCAATCACCCCTCTGCTTCAGGAACTCAAGAATGTCGCCAAAGGACATATCTTCTGGGGGTGACTGTGGCGAACCCTCCCCTTCATCAAAATCCGTGTCCTCCATGATGGATTCTTCGGAAGAATCAAGGTGTTTCCTCTTATTTGATCGCCTGTGAGGTGATTCTTCAGTGGGAGCATCTAAAGAGGACTCGGGAGAGGGTATACCTTTAGTAGGTATGTCTTGCAACCTTGGAGCTCACTGTCCAGGGACTGAGGTTGGTAGGTGAACCAATAAACCTGGGGTCAAGGGGAGAGAGTCTGGTAACACAGGAGCCACCTGAGACGAGGCAGTGGCCAAGGCTCTTTCCATAGCTTGAAAGGCAGGACCCCCTGAGGATAGACAAACTTGGAACCAGGGTCACACCCTGCCCGGAGAGACCCACCTGACAAACTGGAACTGAGGGTGAGCCTTCTGCTGGCGCAGCCCAAAGAGTCAAGGCCGGCTACATAGAAAAATCAGAGCCAACTCGAACCCCTCTGGCCCGACAATGAAGACACAGTCCCGGGGACCTGTGGGTCCCGAAGGCATGGAAAGCATCAGAGCCGTACCCAACATCGAAGACAAAAGGTTTGTCAGTGCCGAAGGTATTGGAACTTCTGAAGTTGGGAGTCAAGAACTCTAAAGTCTGTGAAGAGGTAAGAGGAGGAGAATAAGAAGGGGTTGTAGGAGAGAAACCCCCTGCACCAGAAGGGAGAAGGGGCTGGGAAGACTCCTGGCTGTCAGTATCTGGTCCACCAACTTTACTATTATCAACTTCAGAATGACTTCTGGTGGAGCGAACGGACAACCCAGAAGGAGATTAGGGTTGCTCTAGAAAGGGGCTAGGGGAATGTCCAATGGAGGGATCAATGAAGGGGGAATAAGTGGTCCTGGGTTGAGTAGAAATATCAGTCTTTGGCACCGTCTGCAGGGCCATGGAAGATATCGACACCGACATGGCTGCAGTGACAATCAATGGCGGTGTCGGCACCATAGCCATAGTAGAAGAGGTAGGAGTCATAATTTAAGTGGGTGTTGTGGTCAGTATCAAAGGCCCTGGTAAGGGTAACGGTGCTGAAGATTCAGTCTATTCTGAAAGCTTTGGAACCTTAGACTTTGGTTCTGAAGAGGAACCTGCAGATGCATGCTTATGCTTTTTAACAGTCTGTGCCAAGAGAGATGTCAGCACTGGGATGTTTTGGAACCAGAGGCCGGAGGAGACTGATTGGCCTTGGACAAGGCTTCTTCGAAAGGGGCTTCAAGAAGCCCCTTTGAGAATAAGCTTATTCCTTTGTTCTACCAGGGCTCTATTACTGAAACCCTGGCACACTGTACAGTCAGTACTTAAGTGGGGTGCACCCAAACAATAAATAATCATGGGCATCTGAGTTTGACATTTTCCTGCACCACTCTTTACATTGTTTGAAACCAGTAGTGCAGCTTTTGGATTTATCTGCCATCAGCCTAAATAAAAACCAGGAGAGGCAGAAAGAAAAGGAAATTGAAGAAAAGCCAACAAACCATCACACCACAAAGAACAGCACTACCAACAATGGTAGAAAGATTACCTAATTGTAAAGGAGGTGGAGGGGGAGAACTACCAACGATGGTAGTGGAAATTACCAATGATAAAGGGAAAAGTAACAAACACACTCACACTAAGGGGTAGACCAGAAAATTAAGGATTCTAAAGATGTTCGATATTAATACCAGTAATCAAGGTAGAGAGGAGTCGGCTGACGCATCTTGCTGTAAGAGCAGCAAACGAGATCTTAGGTAATGTAGAGAAGGGAAATGAGGGTAGACTAGTAGCTTGATAGATTTTTTTGGCTGACGCAAGCTATATATCAGCCAGATCAGTTGTGAGGATTGGAACTGCACTCAAGTCAAGAGCAGATGAAGAATGACAACATCAGATCATCAGTTTGGGACAAGAATGTGATATAAATGAACATGAGCAAGAGGGAGTGCATAAATATTTAGGAATTGATGAAGGATCACCAATAAAACATGAATAAATGCAAATAAACTTAGTAAGGAATCATACCTCTCAACTGGGAAACATCAAAAATCTGGACAAGGCCCATAAAAAAGGTATAAATCTGTACACTGATTAACATAAAATCTGCATACATAATTATGTAATTCTGCCCACTCCAATGGAATTGTGGCATGCTAACTTTCAAACACAAACTGAAGAACAGACAACCAAAATATGGCACCAGAGTCCCCCTGCAGCCATTCCAATGTCCTATTGCCTGGCTATTTTGCCCCATGTACCATAAACACTAATGTGTGCATACTGCTTTACTTCTACAATGATTATTTGGATTTTATTTTTTACATTTTATAGCACAATGTACAAACACTAATAGACATCTGCTAAATAAAGCAATACTGTCTCACAATGAAAACAGACTTGGCATTAAAACTTCTCTGCCCTTGAAACTCACATTCATTGAAACAGTACTGAAACCCAGACCACATCCAAAGAAAATGCATCTGGCCAGTGGTGGATAAAGATTACTTTGGGCTGTTTTCAAATCATAGATCCCTTACACACAAAACAAGAAACATACATGTGTTCTTTGATACACCTTCCTAACTTTATTAAATTATATTCCTTGTATAATACAGCACACTTGTTAGACTAAGAGCACATTTTAAATTTATTGTTTGAACATTTTTCCACTAGGCAATGAAAAAAAAATGCACGAACCAATAATGACAAAACTGCCCAGTTTAGAACATTTCAATCATAAAAGTCTACTTACACACACACACACACACACACACACACACACACAAAATATATATAAAAATAGAATGACAGTAGTGTAAGCCATAGGCATCTTGTATAGCTTCTTGCACTTATTTTCAATTTCAGTTTTTTTTTTTTTGGGGGGGGGGGGGGGTGATGACAAAAGGCCAAAAACCAGGGACACATTTTAAACATTGCTTGTATAATTTTGGAAAGTTGCTAGAATAAAATAATATGTTACCACCATGCATTTCACTGTCAAGTCTTTAACCCAGGACTGTCTACAGTCAGAGCAACATACCACTATGCCAAATCAGCAGTTTCCTGAAAGATAGGAAGACTGAAACTTAAATGGCTATAATTTAATGAATTCTGTTCTCACTTGTCATCATAGCTTTCAACCTCCTAGCACAAAAAACCTGGACAAAGCCAATAATGGGGGGAATACAGAATTCAGTTCTCACTTCACCACAGCTCTCAACGTCTTAGCACAAAAAATCTGGAGAAAGGCAATAATGTGGGAATACAGCCTCAAAATAATGACAATTTTCGAATACTGAACTTATAAACTTAGAAAATTGCTAGAATAAAAGGTTTTGTGTTACCATTTATTTTCTGAAGAATATGAAGACTGAAATTCAAATGCCTGTCATTATTTAGTGAACTCAATCCTTCAGTGATTTGCCAGGAAAAATCCTGAAAACTACAGATTTTATGAGGAACAGAACAAAAGTATGAGGCATAAATCCACAAGAGGTGGTGGCTAGGGACTTTAGGCTCTTTTTACCTGTACCCAAGGTACAGGGTTTGAGCCTGAGTACCTCTAGCCAACACGTGTATTCACCTGAGGCATTTACACACACACGCACACAGCTCAGATACCTGAAATGCTCAAGTCAAGCAGTCCCTTCATGAGATGATAAAATACCCAGTTCAGATACCTGAAATGCTCAAGTCAAGCAGTCCGTTCATGAGATGATAAAATACCTCAAAAGCTCCGCAGTATCCATGCTTGTAGATCCAATTCAAGCAGCAGTCATTTCCTTCTCGCTTGCAGATCCATTCAAACAGTGAAAGCAACAAGCCGGAAATGTGTGCACATGAGCCCTTGAGCTCAATTCTGACAGGCTGACGGAGCTAACGTCATCACGCACGTGATGACGTCAGCTCAAAAAGTGAAAAAAAAAAGCTGGGAAAATTTAGGAAATGAAGTGGTGTCACTCGAGAATTGTGGCACCCCATTATTTGGACTCCAAAACTTGGTAAAAAAACAAGTAATTCGGTACGGTCGGGAGGTATGCAAGGAATACTTTAGAAGACTTAAATTAATCCTGAAAACAGAGTTGACATCTAGGAATAAAATTCAAGCTATAAACCTATTTGTTCTTCCTGTCCTCACTTACAATTTTGGAGTGACTGACTTTCCAAAAGGTGCTGGATAGACTAGACAGGAAAACAAGGAGGATGCTACATGCTCTCGAAATGATTTGTAAAAGCAGTGCATACCAAAATTATATATTCCCTGTTCCAAAGGAGGGGCAGACCTCCTTGAAATTGATTACATGTATAGATCTCCAATCATGGGACCCAACACATATCTGCTGCCTCACAAGACCCAAACTTAGTGAAAGTTTTGAAATATTGTTTAACACTAATAGCTCTAAACCGTGAAGACAAATCCACATTACAAACCAATCACTCCACGGGGTGATGCACGTTATTTGGACTGCTTCACCCCATGGAGTGGTTGGTTTAAAGTTTTGAAATATGAGGAGAATAAATCTAAGATGACTTCCCTGCTTAGTCTAGCAGTAGCATATCGGCATCAAGCAGGAATGGTAATCAAACCAAAAGTAGATAAAAATTAGGCAGCAACTGAATGTGCCAAAAAACAAAAGAAAGAATATAAGGTGAAGGGACCAGATGACAAGGCAAGAAATGTGGAAAATGCATAAATATAGTTGCAAGTACAGAAAACTTCTGGAAGTCATATATCTAAGCAATTTTTCAACTGTAAGTCAACTAGTGTAATGTACATATTGGGCTGTTCTTGTACCGATATTTGGTACATAGGACAAACTAAAAGGATGGTAAGAATTAGGATTTTGGAACATCTAAAGGATATAAGAAATTCAAATTTTTCTAGTCCAGTTGCGAAACATTTCATTGACATTCATGGTGGTTGTGTTGATAGTTTAAAATTTAGTATACTAGGAAAACCTTATATTTCAAGGGGAGATTATCTCATAGGTAAACTGTTAGAATTGGAAACCAGAATGATATTGAAATGTAATACTTTAAAACCACATGGTTTGAATCAGGAATTAGGTATATAAAATATATATAAAAAAAAAAATATTTAAAATATATTTTATATATAAAAAAACAAAAATATTTTCATATATAATACATAATAATAGGATTTGTTCTGTTTAAAATATTTAAATGTTATATTATATGATATTTATTTGATTTATTCGTTCATTTATTCATTCATGTGTTGATTTATTTATTGTTAAACCTGTCAATAAAGACATTGCTGAATTTATTATAATAATGTATATATAACATATATATCACTATACATTGATTTGATTTGATTGAAGGCATTTTTTATGTTGAGGTCACTTTAATTTGAACTAATTTCTTATTGAATTAATTTTTATAAATTGATTAATTGATTAATTGATTGATAAAATGGTATATAATGACTGTGTTCTGATTAAACAAATTGTGATCCTTGAAGGCGAACTGCCGAGGTACCAGATCGTTGAACATTAAAGAACTCTTACTGGTGGAATACGGGCTGTTGTGGTGTGTATGCAAGGAATACTTTAGAAGACTTAAATTAATCCTGAAAACAGAGTTGACATCTAGGAATAAAATTCAAGCTATAAACCTATTTGCTCTTCCTGTCCTCACTTACAGTTTTGGAGTGATTGACTTTCCAAAAGGTGCTGGATAGATTAGACAGGAAAACAAGGAGGATGCTTCATGCTCTCGAAATGATTTGTAAAAGCAGTGCATACCAAAATTATATATTCCCTGTTCCAAAGGAGGGGCGGACCTCCTTGAAATTGATTACATGTATAGATCTCCAATCATGGGACCCAACCCATATCTGCTGCCTCACCAGACCCAAACTTAGTGAAAGTTTTGAAATATTGTTTAACACCAATAGCTCTAAACCGTGAAGACAAATCCACATTACAAACCAATCACTCCACGGGGTGATGCACGTTATTTGGACTGCTTCACCCCATGGAGTGGTTGGTTTAAAGTTTTGAAATATGAGGAGAATAAATCTAAGATGACTTCCCTGCTTAGTCCAGTAGTAGCATATCGGCATCAAGCAGGAATGGTAATCAAACCAAAAGTAGATAAAAATTAGGCAGCAACTGAATGTGCCAAAAAACAAAAGAAAGAATATAAGGTGAAGGGACCAGATGACAAGGCAAGAAATGTGGAAAATGCATAAATATAGTTGCAAGTACAGAAAACTTCTGGAAGAACCTCATGTTGATCAGGAACAAATGCAGGAATAGTTACGGAGGGATAAATTCAGACCAAGAGATGAAAGGTTAATATTGGTGGCCTAGAACAGTGGGCTACGTACACGTTTGTTTACAAAGTCCACTGAACAAGTGGGAGAAACAGACAAATTTAGGTTTTTGTAAAACAGAACTGGAAACAGTTGCACACCTCATTGCTGGTTGTGACATACTAATGCAGAAGGACTGTTATACTGAAAAGCATAATAATGTGGCAAGACTATTGCACTGGGGATTGTGCAAACATTATGGTATTGAAGTGGCTGAAAAACACTGGAAACATGAACCACAAAGCATCATAGAAAATGTCTACATCACATGGGATCACCCATTACCAACAGTTCAAAAGATTGATGCTAGAAAATCGGATATAGTGGTCCACGAAAAGAAGACAAAAGTAGCATTGATCTTTGAAATCACCACACGCAGTAACTACAGTGTCTTGTGTACAGAGAAACACAAAGTCATAAAATATCAGGATTTGCAGGCAGAAACAAGAGCAACGTGGAAGAAAGATAACAGACAGCTCCAATAGTAGTAGCAGCAATGGGTCTTATAAAAAAAAGAATCTACAGTCGTATTTAGATATGTTACCAATACATGTAACTCTGTACGAACTGCAGGAGTCATTACTGGGCACACTGTGGATGCTGCGAAGAGCACTTCTGGCTGACATCAAAGATTGAAACAGTACTAATTCCATGAATTTTAATCATACTTTGAATTAGGAATAGGGGTCTATTCCCATCATTGTATTAGAAACCCCCAAAATTTGGAAAAACTAAAGTATTATATTCATACAGCAGCAAAAAGTATTCTAAGAGCTAAGCCAACATGGGAATGAAGAAAGGCAATACTGCCAACAGGGATGACTGCACTTAGGGGGTACACATAATAGGCAAGAGGCAGATGGAATTTACTGGAGAAAACTGGCAAGTGAACCAAGGTATTTGGGGCAAATAATTAGACAGGGAAAGGAAACAGAATGGGAAAAGGCCAAGAATTCACATGGACTACAGGCTAGATTAACCTCCCTATCAATATCAGAGTATAGGCAAAGAAAAAGAAATAGGGGGAATCTTAAGTGAAAGATCAGCACTGGTAGAGTTTTTAGTAGAATCTAGAACAGAAGTTACTATTAAAAAGGGGATAATTAGTACAGCATATAAAATGTTGCATAACTACATGAATCAATCATAGGAGGTTAGAAAGGATTGGAAAGAGATATGAGATAAGAAAATCACAAAGAAATAATGGGAGGATGTATGTATGTATGGCTCCCAAATAAGCAATAAAGTGTAGAAAATTCAGGATTTTTGCTTGAAAGTGTTTGCATAGGTATTTTTATAACCCAAGCAGACTCCAAAGAATTTTTCCTCAGTGAGACTGCAAATGTTGGAGGTGTGATGGAGAAGAAAGAGGTAACAGGGAACATTTTTTGGGAGTGTAATGAGTTGGCAAACTTTAAAAATTTCCCGCAAACTTTTCTGTTAGAAAAACTGGGTGAGCAAATTGGTGTAACTAAGGAAATTAGATGTTATTTACTTAGCATAACGTGGCATCTGTGCTGTGCATTTTCATTCTTCCTCACAAATGGGTATTGGATCTGCTCCTCGGAATCAACTCTGCCACATATACAAGACTTCAGATCCAGTTCTCAAGGTCCTCCCTCTACCCCCATAATGCTCAATTCTATCCCCAACACCTCAGATCAAGTTTTCTGCCTAATCTTCCCCTTTATCATAGGAACAGCAATAGACAGAAGAAAAAAGTTGGGGCTCAAACTTGGAGTTGAAAAGTTCCAATACAGTCTAATAGATACTTCTTGGAGTGACAAGGCCTGGGGATGGATGGGAGGGTAGGTGAGGAAGAATGAAAATGGACAACGCAGATACCAGGTTATGGCAAGTACATAACTTCTAAATCTGATGTTGTCCTTCTCATTCTTCCTCACAAATAGGACATAGTCCCCAACTACATAGCTCTCTGGAGGCCCTCACGGAATGGCATGTTGGAGCACTGTTGAACCAAAGGAAACTCTGCTTTTGGAGACAGCGTCTTTTGTAATGCATAATAAAAATATGAGTCTTTGACCAAGTGGCTGCAGCACAAATATCAGTGGAAGTCCTTGATGAGAAAGTAAATAAAATAGCTACAGACTGAGTGGAGTGAGCTTTAGGGGGTCATGGCAAATCTATTCCTTTTTCAGAATAAATCAATGAAATGTAATTAGTAATCCATTTGGCTAATGTAATTTCAGATACTGCCTGACCCATGAGGTTAGGGGAAAAAGATACAAACAGCTGATCAGACTTCTTGAACTGCTTTGTCCTTCGAAGTTAAAATGTAATTGTCTGTGCACATCAAGGAGATGAAGCATGTATTCTTTATCTGTAAAATTTGGAAAGAAGACTGTAATTGTATGGACTGGTTGATGTTACTTTCCGTTGCCACTATAGGAAGAAAGGAAGAGTTCGTCCAAAGCGACACCCTACTCTTACAAAAATAATGTAAGGTGGCTTAGGTGAAGGGGCCTGAAGCTCAGAAATTCTTTTTGCTGAAGTGATACCCACTAAGAAGATAGTTTTCCAGGAAAAAAAACTTCATATCACATTTGTCTGCTGGTTCAAAGGGTTTCTGAATTAAACCCTGAAGGACCACAGTAAGTTCCCAAGGAGGAAAAGGATCCTTTACTGGGGTCTGAAGAGAAAGATGCCTTTCATGAAGACTTTACATAACCTGGATAAATCCAGAGAAAAAGATTTGTGTCCAGAATGGAAATGAGAAATCGCTGCCAAATGAAGCTAACAAACTAGCTTCTTTTTTAAAAAGAGTAGTTAGAAAAAGAAGATTGGCCGAAGTAAGTACTGAAAAGGGGTCAATATTCTATTTGTTTCTGTAGAGTTTCTTGGTAGAAGCCTTCTGGGAGGCCAAGATAATGTCACGAACCGGGGAAGCAAGCCTGGACTATCTAGCTATTACTGGAAGTGGAGAAACCACACGGTTAGCTTGAAGAAGTGGAAACTGGGGTGTTGAATTTCCGAAAGATGAGACAGGAGATCCTGACTGGGCTCTAGTATCCACGGCATACATTTCAAGTGAGACCAGAGGAAGGGGAACCATACATGTCGAGGCCAGAAGGGGGTAATAAGGATGACTGAGCTCTTCAGCCTGCTTACTTTCTGTAAGAACTTGAGAATCACAGGAAGAGGAGGATAAGCTTAGAGGAGTTCCGGAGGCCATTCGTGAATCACAGCATCTCTTGGCGACTCCCCCGCAGCAGGGATCAGAGTGAAGTACTTGCTGCACTTGTTGTTGAGGAGTGAGGAGAAGGCAGCAAGGCTGACTCTAGAAGCTAAATATTATGTTTACTACTGACTGATTGAGAGACCACTCATGGGGAATCAGAATGGATCTGCTGAGTCTGTCTGCTAGTGCACTGATTTTCCCCGGTATGTACATTGCAGTGAGAAAGTGGTCTGAAGTGACTGCCCATTCCCAAACCCTCATGGCCTCTCTGCACAGCAGATAAGAGAGGGTTCCTTCTTGTTTGTTTGTACTAAACTACTGACATGTTGTCTGTGTGAACTGCAATAGTCCCCAGAGGAATAATGTCCTGAAATGCCTGCAATCCCAGAAGGACTACCCTCATTTCTAGGACATTGATATGCAACTTGGTTTCCAGAGGGGACCACATGCCTTGGACCATCTTCCCAAGAAATGACCCCACCACACAATCTGACAGGGAAGTATCCGTGGTCATCGTGGTGAGTGGGAGAGGGAGCTTGAAGCAACTGCCCAGAAACTGGCTGTCGGACTGGATTCACCAGCAAACATAATATCTGCAGACTGAAGTGAGTCTTATGGGGAACGGCATGGGCTGGTGAAGTAAGGACCACTATACAGCCAAAGTCCAATGAAGGAGTCGCATAAAGAATCTCACTAGAGGACTAGAAGAATGGCAGCTGACACTGACCCAAGAGCCTGTAGTACCAGTCTTGCTGGAGGGAATGTGTGAGATACTATGGCCTGTACCTGATTTCTCAAGGAGGTGATGCAATGTACAGATAAGGACACCACCTGAGTCGTAGTATTCAAGAGAGTTCCTACAAATTCCAGGGTCTGTACATGGACCAGGTTCAATTTGGCATGGTTTCGAGAGATACCCAAGGTGTTAGAAATCTGAAGCAAGTAATGCCAGGCTTGTAGAAGTTGATGCTTGGATGGGGTGGTGAGGAACCAACTGTTAAGATATGGAAATACCTGGAACCCTCTGAGTCGCAAGTGGGCTGCTGCTGCTACTACTGCCATGCATTTGGTAAACACCCTGGGGGTTATGGAGAGATCAAAGGCCAGTACTCTGAATTGGTAATGATTGGTTCCCAGCTGAAAGCGTAGATATCTCCTGGATTGCCTGTCTCTTTTAATGTGACAGCACACATCCTGAAGATCCATAGAGCACATCCAATCATGCTTGTGCAGAAGAGGCATGATGGGCTGAACCATAACCATTCAGAACTTCATCTTCTTTACATATTGGTTCAAAATGATTAGATCCAAAAATGGATCTTAGGTCCTCTGATACTAAAAAGAAGCGGGAGTAAGTTCCGAATCCTATCTGTTTGGGTGGGACCTCCTGGATGACTCTTTTTTGAAGCAGCTTTCGTATTTCCTGAGCTGCATCTTCCCTTTGATTGGATGGAACATTGGGAATTTTCTTTCATTGGACAGGAGGAGGAAAGGAAAATGGTATGTAGTAACCTCTGGATATGATTCTTAGCACCCATTAATTTTTTGTGATATCAGTCCAGGTGTCTAGGTACAAAGAGAAGCAACCTCTGACTTCCTCTAGAGGCAGACAGTTGGGCAATGGTTCAGGAGCACTGATAGGGCCTATCAGAGAAGGAATCTTTGAAACCCTGATTCTGTTGACCCCCCTCAGCCTCTAGGGTGACGTCATCCATTGAAACTTCCTCCTCTGCAGAAATATCCCCGTGTGCATCCTCGAAAGGTCCCAGAGATTTACGGAACCATATCTTCTTACCGCCTCCTTGGTTTCTACAGAAAGTACATCGAGAAGTATAAAACTTGATGCCTATGGCAGACAGAGTCTTTTCTTCCAGTTGGCTGCGGGTGATCGTGTCTTTGACTAATGGCCCGAACAAGGAAGAGCCAAAGAGGGCACTGACATAGGACAACCTTGAAGGGTTTTGCAAAGTCACAAAGCCTCATCCAGGCAAGTCAAATGGCTATGCTTGAACCAGCAGCTCGTGAGGCACTCTCTGCTGTGAGTAAGATTAACCTCATCGATGCATTAGAAATGGACAGAAGAGTGGCCAGTTGGGGAGCAACCTACTTGTGATCCTCCACAGACATGGACTCAGAGTATTCGAAAGTTTCTTCTTCAAATCTTTCTGCAGACAAGTAAAATGTACCAGGTAGTTTATGACCTCAGTGGGAAGGTAGCTGAGGTATACACTCGCTTTCCAAATCTGGCCATCCCTCTGGACTCCCTGTTTGGTGGATGGACAGAGGAGCTTAGCTCACTGAGCACCTTGGTTGCTGCTACCACAACTACAGCATCAACCGGGACTCCCTTGCTCCATTGGGGTCTATCAGTAGAGGGAACTAAAAACTTGTTTGGCTGTTTGGGGATAGGCTCAACAGTGTCCGGTTCCTTCCAAGCCCGATGGGAAACAAGGTCAAAGTTCATCTGCAGGGAGGCGGGGGGGTATACGAAAAGCCTCAGAAACAGTGATTCCTCAGGAGAATGAGATTGGAAAGACGAACTGCCATTCTGTTTTGAAGTTTCAAGGACATCTGGGGGATCCTTCTCCCTCATCAAAATCAGTGTCTTCTGTGAGAGACTCCATGGGTGAGTCTATATGTCTCCTCTTATATGTCCTCTTCAGGAGGACCGCTTCTGTGGAGTGTTGAGGAGAGGTATCAGAAGAGGGGGGAAATTCCTCTGGGGAACCTGTTGGAGCCTTCCTGGAACTGACTTGTCCCCGTGGAACAGGTCTGATGGTCTCAGAGCTTGGACCCAATGAGGGACGATGAAAAGGATCTGTCGCTCATCTGGTCAGGATAAAACAGATGAACGGTTGTCGGTTCAGTTCATGCAGCTTTATTACACACAAACAAATCAGGAATGAGACTTTGTAACTTAAACGTAAATAAACTTCTAAACAGAATGACTACTACACTCATACATGTTAACACTCTGGCTGTTTTCTCAAAATGGCACTGCTGCCTGCACATGGTCACGATTTATATGCACGTGCCTACATCTGGAAATGCTTCTTAAAGGTACATACACACCCTCTGTTCTACATCCTCCCACTTTGAGAAATAGCTCATACATCAAATGACAATATTCAATAACATGTAATGATACAGAAATGATCTTTTGACATGCAATTATACAGAACTAATTCTTTGACATGCCATCATACAAAATCAAACACATTTAATACAATCATGTTCAGGTTGCTATGTATTTTACACTAGGTCTAGAAATACGACCTGATTGTATAACATAAAAGTCAGAACTGGATCTAGCAATGGGGACTGTCTTCAAGGAATGTTCAACTTTGGGGACAAGCGGGACATCATCAGGAATGGAAATGGACATGGTCTTCGGTATGAACATTGTCAGGGTTGCTCTGAGATTTAGAGAAAGTATCACAGGTACAATGCTGCAAAATCATTTCTGATATAGGAAGAAGATGTCTGCAGTTTCTCCTGTATTCCATACTCTCAGATTCCACTAAGTAGGATCACGGCTCGGCACTTATACCTCTCACTTTCCCAATTCGATCAAAGCCTTTCACCGTTTGCATCCTCACTGTCTTTCCTTCTTTTAAAGGACAAAGAAATCTGCTCGTTTTATCACAGCTGGACTTGCATTAGGCACCAACAAACTAGAACTGATAGGAAAGGTTGTTCTGGTTTGCCTAGATAAAAGACTCAAGACTCTGAGAAGGCAAGCCAAGTAGGTTATCACAGGGTATATTTCTGAGATTAAATAAATTCAAGAATATATCACTACTGTCAGGCTTAGACCTCTCTAGTAATTGCTTTGCAATCTGTACTGCACGTTCAGTAAGGCCATTTGACTGTGGGTATTCAGGACTCTAGTAACATGGATAAAGTCCCACTCTTTTGCAAATCTCTGAAACAATTGAGTGGCAAACTGGGTATCATTGTCAGAAATAACTTTGTGTGGACTACCATGGACTGAGAAATGACATTTCATCTTAGTAATAACAGCAGTGGACGTTAAGTTAGTTAGCAAATCGATTTCAAACCAGTTTGAATAAGAGTCTACCAACACTAAGTAATGCTGATTGCTCCACTCAAATATGTCAGTGGCTACTGTTGAAGGTAGTTCAGGAATCTGGCTTAGCTGAAGTGTCTCTTTTTGCAAATGTGGCTTAGTACTATTACATACTGAACAAGAAGAAAACACCTTTATCAATGTTTTTCGCTAGAGAAGGCCAAAATACTAACACTTTCACCCTTCCTTTGGTAGAATCAGAACCAGGGTGACCACGATGCAAACTCTGAATGTATTCACGTTGTAAGGAAGTAGGAACAATAATTTTGGGACCTTTGAAAATGATATCATCTTCCATTAGTATCTCATCTCTGTATGGAAAATAAGGTTGCACTTCTGGCGATACACAGTACTGCTTTGATGGCCATCCAACATTGATGGTTGAGCTTTTGCAAAATGGGATCAGTCTTTGTATGATCTCTCAGCTCATCAAGTCTCATGGTAGAAAAATTACGCACTTCCATGACATCAATGTCAAAACTCTCTGCATCAAGCTGTTCTGTGGTATTTCTGGACAATCTGGATAAGGTATCAGCCAGATAAAGAATTTTGCTTTAGCATAGACCATTTTAAAATTGTACTTTTGTAATCTGGGCATCATTCTTTGTAGTCTCACTGGAGCGGAATGCATAGGCTTCTTTAAAATAGTGACTAGAGGTTGATAATCAGTTTCGATCTGGATAGCTCGGCCAGAAATATAATCATGGAACTTCGAACATGCAAACACAATTGCCAAAAGTTTCTTCTCAATTTGAGCACACTGCAGCTCAAGTTTGGGTAACAGTTTTACATGAATAGACAACAGGTCTGCCCTCTTGAAGAATAACTGCACCAAGACCGAACTTTGAAGCATCACAGGAAAGAACTACTGGTTTCTGGACATCCTAGTACCTTAATGTAGGAGAGTTAGAAATTTGCTGTTTGAGGTTATCAAATGCTCTCTGGTGTTCCTCTAACCATGCCAGGCAACATTTCTGATTGTCAGCTCTCTAAGGTCAGGGACAAATTTGCCCAAATAGTTAACCATGCCAAGAAAACGCTGTAAAGCTTGGACAGTGTCTGCAGGTGACATCTCAAGAATGGCTGCTTGTTTAGAAGGGTCTGGTCGTAAGCCTGTATTGGTAAATAAATGACCTACATAAGTAACTTCTGATAGTCTGAATTTACATTTCAGAGGATTAAGCTTCAAATTCACTTCACGCTCTCTGTTGAGAACTTTCCTGAGGTTTCTGTCATGCTTTGCTTTACCACTGACTCCAAGTAAATCATTAACTATTATTGCACACGGACAGCCTGAAAAAATTTGCTCCACTGCACGCTGAAAGACTTCACTGGCAGAATTTATTTGTTTAAATTCACCTTAACTTTGTCCTGCATAGCTACTGGTACTCTCCATGCTGGTCTGACCACTGGACTGACCTCTGGGTCTACTTTCATGGAGTACACAACTGGAAGTCTGCTAGCTTGTTGTCAAAAATATCAGCATACTCTGAGAAAATAATGTCACTGATGGTGGAACTGGGACATGAGCTTACATTATGTACTTCTTTGGTAAAAGAAAGCAGTTTCATTATTCTTAAACTGTCTCTGAGACCAAATAATGACTGCACAGGTCTTCTGACTACATAAAATTGTAAGCTGTAAATGTTCCCAGACGAATAGCAAGAAAGCACTACTGAGCCTTTGGTTTGAATATCTTCACCTCCATAAGCAACAAGCTTAGCACAATTAGCCAAATTACGTTGCTCACCAGCTCTCACTCTAGCAAATGTTTCTGCTGACATTACATTACACTTTGAACTAGTGTCTACTTTGAGCTCTGTGGGCTTACCATTGATCAGGACAGTACAAATGTTCTTTGCCAACAAATATACTGCATTAACCTTTTCAACGACCACTGATACACCATCTACATAAGAATTACGGTTGCAGCTTTCTACATGATCAACTTGCTTTTTTGAGTGACCTTTCTTATATTGTAGTAGGGCGTATTTAATTGAGTAGGCATTTATATTGATATTAATTCTACCTGCTTTATTTTAAATGCCTTTTACTATGTGATCCCATTTTGTCATTGCTTTATTTGTGGAATTACTTAATTAAGTACTTAACCGAATTACTGAAATGTTTATTTTATTACTGCCACTTTGTATCTGGAGTATAAAGGGATGTGTTTTTACTGTTGTATTATTCCATGAAGGTGAAAGGCCGCGGTACCACACACAAACCTGTCCTTTACTAACACATCTTTCAAATCACCAAATCTGCACGTTTTAACCTTATTTCTCAAGTCAGTGATAAAAGCTGCAAAAGTTTCACCTGGCTTTTGGTCTCTTGTATAAAATAAGTGCCTCTCTAATGTAACATTTGTCTGGGGGTTGCACATTTCTCTAAATTTAGGTTTCAAGCACTCAGGGTCCTCCCTTGAGTCAACTGGTACAACAATATGGCGGTTTTCCCCCTCTTCTGCATATACTTCTGGTACATACACAAATGAATACTCTCTTTCAATAGCTTCTGACTCAGCTAAGTTAAGCAAAATGAATGCCCTTGTACGTGCATCTTTATCAGAAAAAGCTGCTTGTATGAAAATATAGTATTCCTGCTCAAATACGCTCCAATTCTCTGCTATATTATGATCAAACACAGCTGGACTGGGTCTGTAAAATCTCTGCCATATCAACACACAGCAGTGAAGGTGCTTGGAATTATATATGAATATACACACACAAATATGCCAGAAAAATAAGTTATGTACTCACCATAACATTCCATCTGAGTAGTTGTACTTCATTTGTCTTCAACCTGTGGGTTTTGGATCCACATTGGATCTGACACAGCTGCATTTTCCAGCTATGGACCCCAGCTCCAGACTCCTCCCTTTACCCATAATGCCCCATGTCTACCTTCTCCCTTCAGATCGAGTTTGCTGCCTAAAAGGTATCATATACCTGACCCAATATCGCCGTATCATAACAGGAATCTCCATGACACTCCCAGTCCTGGACAGAGTCACGGGCCATACCTTTTATACAAAGTTAAACACAGCCTGCATCCATGATAAGGTCAGGGGAAGAAGGGGGGGGGGGAGGTTGAAGACAAATGAAATACAACTACTCAGATGGAACATTATGATGAGTACATTAACTTCTTTATTTGAAGTACCTTTCTTCATTTGATCTTCAATCTGCGGGACAGAGTCCCCAGCTACTATAAATTCCTGGGTGGCCCTCATGGAAGGATATTCTGGAGCACTGCAGAGCCAAAGGATGCCCTGTTCCGAGACACAATATCCAACTTGTAATGAGAAATGAAGGTATGAGATGAGGGCCAAGTAGCTGCCGAGCTGATATCATCCAGAGACACCATAGACCAGAAGGCAGCTGACGTAGCCATAGATCGGGTGAAATGCGCCTTCACTTGTCCTGACAGGGACCTACCTTTCACCTCGTAGGCTCGAGCAATACACAAGGAAATCCAGCGAGTAATTGTTACCTTGGAAACTGGCTTGCCTAAAAAAGGTATAGCATAAGACACGAATAGCTGGTCAGATTTGCAAAAGGGTTTCTTCCTATGTAAATAAAATCTCAGTTGTCTATGAACATCAAGCAGACGCAATTTTATTCCCCTTTGTTCTCGAAGTTGGGGAAGAAAAGTGGTAAATTTATCATCTGGTTAATATTGGCAGCTGAAGCCACCTTAGGAAGAAAGGATGGATTAGTACGCAACAACACTCTATCCTTGTGAAAGATCATGTAAGGCACCTTAACAGAAAGAGCTTGAAGCTCTGACACTCTTCTGGCTGAGGTAACGGCCACCAAGAAAGCAGTTTTCCATGTCAAAAACTATAGATCAGCTGATGCTGCAGGTTCGAAGGGTGCAGAAACCAATGCCTGTAACACTAAGGTAAGATCCCATGGAGGCGTGGATCCTTAACCCGAGGTCTAAGTAGAAAGGTCCCCTTAAGGAAGGTCTTACAAAGTTTGGAAGAAGCCAGGGAAGACATATTCACCCCCACATGGAAATTAGAGATAGCTGCCAAAATTAAGTCAGAGAGAAAAAACAGAGTTTAGTTCACATACGTGACCCACTAGCTGGAGCTCAGAAACCACGCTTGTAACCACTATGGTGGCAACCGAGACCTGACGGGGAGAAGGGAGACATGGGGCATAATGCCCCATGTCATCAAATGGGATCCAAGATCCAGAGCGGAGCAAGAAAATGAGACCAAAGAAGAGGCCAAAATGGGGTAATTAGGATCACTTTGCTCCCCAGTCGATGAGCTTACTGTAGAAACCTCAGAATAAGAGGTACTGGAGGGTAAGCATACAGAAGACCGGGAGGCCAAGAATGGACTAGAGCATCTCTGGGAGACTCCCCAGGCAGGGGGTTCAAAGCGAAAAACTCACAGCACTTCGCATTGGAAGGAGATGAGAAGAGATTGCAGCAAGGCTGACCCCACTCCTGGAAGACCTGCTCAGCTACTGAAAGATTCAGAGACCACTCGGAAGGCATCAGAATAGTCCGACTTAACCTGTTTGCTAGAATGTTGGACCATCCCGGAATGTGCGTTGCGATAAGCAAACGACTGGTGGAGATCGCCCATGCCCACACTCTCATGGCCTCGCGACAAAGGGGGTAAGATCTGGTCCCTCCCTGTTTGTTGATATACCAGACCACTGACATGTTGCCTGACTGAATTGCAATGGTTCCCAGAGGAAGAAAGGCATGAATGGCCTGCAACCCTAAAAGGGCCGCCCTATTCTCTAGAATGTTTATGTGCAAGCTGGTCTCTACAGGGGACCACAGGCCTTGGACTGTCCTGCCTGAACAATGCCCCCCACCTGAATTGGGAGGTGTCTGTGGTCAGTGTGGCTTGGCAAGGGCTGGAACAAAGGTTTGTCTCTCCAAAATGTCCGAAGAACACATCCACCAGAGAAGGGATGACTGACAGACTTGACTGAGTTGTATTGGATATGAAAATGGAAGTTCCAACAGGGACCATTGTACAGCCAGTGTCCACTGTAGAATTCTCATATGTAACCGGACACATGGGAGAAGCTTTATGGTTGCCGCCATTGAACCTGAGGCCCTCAACACTGATTCCGCTGATGGGAGATGAGAAAGGTAGATCAGAAGACATGCATCCTCAGGTTTTGTACTCTCTCCAAGGTCAGGAAGATTTTGCACTGTTATGTATCTACCCTTGCCCAATTTAGTCTATTACCTGGACAGGATTTAGAAGTGATTTGAATGCGTTGATTGTAATCCCCAAATGCAGGGCAAGGTTTAAGAAATAATCCCTGGTTTGAGAGAGTAGACACCTGGTGGGAGCAGTGAGGAACCAATCGGCCACATATGGATAGACCTGAATCCCCTGAAGCCACAGGTGAGCCGCTACCGCCATCACTTTGGTGAACACCCTGGGGGCTGTGGTGAGACCAAAGGGTAGGGCTCGAAATTGGTAATGATTGACTCCTAGTGGGAAGTGGAGGAACCTCCTGGAGCTTCTGTGCATCTTTATGTAATAGTAAGCATCCTGGCGGTCTAACAAGCACACCCAGTCGCTCTCTTGCAGGTACGGCATGATGGACTGTAGTGTGACTATCTGGAATTTTTCTTTGGCTACTGACAGGTTTAGGTAGATAGGTCCAGAATGGGCCTCAAGTCCCCCGTTTTCTTTGGCACCAAAAAGAACCTGGAGCAGAAGCCCGATACAGATTGATCTGGGGGGACAGTTTCGATGGCTCGTTTTTCTAGCAGCTTGGAAATTTCCTGTGCTGCTGCCGCCCTTTGTGTGGGTGGTACGTCCGTGAGGTGTTTGAGAGATTTGGGGGAACCACAAAGGGTATAGAGCACCCAGCCATCTAATGTTACGGACTCCCATGCCACCAGGTGCTAGGACAATCGTCCCCTGACTGCCTCCAGAGTAGAGCAGTAGGGCCACCCATCAGGGTTGCTGTCCGGGCCTGTCCGAGAACGGTTCTCAAGACCCAAAATTCCTCTGACCACCTCTGCCTCTGGGCCAGCGTCCATTCTGTCCCGCTCTGCCTCTGGGGGAAGAAGAATAAGAGCCCTGAGTGTCCCGGGAATACTGTGACTTCCGGAACCACATCTTCTTTTGCCTTCTCTGATTCCGGGAAAAGGACCTTTGAGGGTTCGAGAAGTGGATTCTGACAGCAGACAGTGTCTTCCAGTCCTTCTCACTCTGGATTAAAGTCTCTTTGACGGTCTTGCCAAACAGAGTTGAGCCATTATAAGGGGTATTGGCAAAGGACGCCTTGAAAGGTTCTGAAAACTGGCATAGGCTGAAACAGGCATTGTACCTCATGGACACTCCAGACCCAGCCGCCCTAGCCACTCCTTCAGTAGCATGTGAAAGGAGTCGCATGGACGTGTTGGAGACTGGTTTCAAAGTGGCCATCCTCGTGGAGAATGATCTTCTGTCCTCCTGCGACATGGACTTAGGGGGAGACACTGCCAGCTCCTTGACCAGGTTGCACTGGAGTCTCGTGATGTGGACCAGGTAGTTCAGCACCCTAATAGAAAAGGTAGCTGAATCATTAACCCGCTTCCCTAAACGGTCCATCATCCGCGACTCTCGGTCAGGAGGATGAACTGAGGAACTTTCTTGGGCAAGTTCCTTCTTTGTGGTTGCTGCTACCACCATGGCTTCTACGGGTGGAGGCGTGAAGGGGTCTAAACTCCTCTGAGAGGCCCAAAAGGAAAAACTTTTCCATTTACTGCGATAAACCTTCCTGGTTGAAGACTTATGAGCAGCCACCAGAATAGACCTAACTGAAGAGGATAATCCAGGAGTCCTAGCGATCAAAGGAATTGGAGCAGCCAAGCCGTGAGCTTCAAACTGTCCAGGTTCAGATGAGGAACCCCCCGATGGGTGTGAAATCCGATCCTGAATGGGATCCAAGATCCAGAGCGGAGCAAGAAAATGAGACAAAAGATGAGGCCAAAATGGGGTAATAAGGATCACTTTGCTCCCCAGTCGATGAGCTTTCTGTAGAAACCTTAGAATAAGAGGTACTGGAGGGTAAGCATACAGAAGACCGGGAGGCCAAGCATGGACTAGAGCATCTCCCCCGGCAGGGGGTTCAAAGTGAAAAACTCGCAGTACTTCGCATTGGAAGGAGATGAGAAGAGATTGCAGCAAGGCTGACCCCACTCCTGGAAGATCTGCTCAGTTAATGAAAGATTCAGAGACCACGTGGAAGGCATCAGAATAGTCCGACTTAACCTGTTTGCTAAAATGTTGGACCATCCCGGAATGTGCATTGCAATGAGCAAACGACTGGTGGAGATCGCCCATGCCCACACTCTCATGGCCTCGCGACAAAGGGGGTAAGATCTGGTCCCTCACTGTTTGTTGATATACCAGACCACTGACATGTTGCCTGATTGAACTGCAATGGTTCCCAGAGGAAGAAAGGCATGAACGGCCTGCAACCCTAAAAGGGCCGCCCTATTCTCTAGAATGTTTATGTGCAAGCTGGTCTCTACAGGGGACCACAGGCCCTGGACTGTCCTGCCCGAACAATGCCACCCCCACCTGAGTTGGGAGGTGTCTGTGGTCACTGTGGCTTGGACAGGGGTGGAACAAAGGGTCGTCCCTCCAAACTGTCCGAAGAACACATCCACCAGAGAAGGGATGACTGACAGACTCGACTGAGTTGTATTGGATATGACAATGGAAGTTCCAACAGGGACCATTGTACAGCCAGTGTCGACTGTAGAATTCTCATATGTAACCGGACACATGGGAGAAGCGTTATGGTTGCCGCCATTGAACCTAAGGCCCTCAACACTGATTCCGCCGATGGGAGATGAGAAAGGTAGATCAGAGAGACATGCATCCTCAGGTTTTGTACTCTCTCCAAGGTAAGGAAGATTTTGCACTGTTATGTATCTATCCTTGCCCCAAATTAGTCTATCACCTGGACAGGATTTAGAAGTGATTTGAATGCGTTGACTGTGATCCCCAAATGCACGGCAAGGTTTAAGAAATAATCCCTGGTTTGAGAGAGTAGACACCTGGTGGGAGCAGTGAGGAGCCAATCGTCTGCATATGGATAGACCTGAATCCCCTGAAGCCACAGGTGAGCCGCTACCGCCATCAATTTGGTGAACACCCTGGGGGCTGTGGTGAGACCAAAGGGTAGGGCTCGAAATTGGTAATGATTGACTCCTAGCGGGAAGTGGAGGAATCTCCTGGAGCTTCTGTGCATCTTTATGTGATAGTAAGCATCCTGGCGGTCTAACAAGCACACCTAGTCGCTCTCTTGCAGGTACGGCATAATGGACTGTAGTGTGACCATCCGGAATTTTTCTTTGGCTACTGACAGGTTTAGGTAGATAGGTCCAGAATGGGCCTTAAGTCCCCCGTTTTCTTTGGCACCAAAAAGAACCTGGAGTAGAAGCCCGATACAGATTGATCTGGGGGGACAGTTTCGATGGCTCGTTTTTCTAGCAGCTTTGAAATTTCCTGTGCTGCTGCCGCTCGTTGTGTGGGTGGTACATCCGTGAGGTGTTTGGGAAATTTGGAGGAACCACAAAGGGGATAGAGTATCCTCTGAATATGATCTGAAGCACCCAGCCATCTAATGTTACAGACTCCTATGCCACCAGGTGCAAGGACAATCGGCCCCTGACTGCCTCCAGAGTAGAGCAGCTGGGTCACCCATCAAGGTTGCTGTCCGGGCCTGTCCGAGAACGGTTCTCGAGACTCAAAATTCCTCTGACCCCCTCTGCCTCTGGGCCAGCGTCCATTCTGTCCCCCTCTGCCTCTGGGGGAAGAAGAATACGAGCCCTGAGTGTCCCGGGAATACTGTGACTTCCGGAACCACATCTTCTTTTGCTTTCTCTGATTCCGGGAAAAGGACCTTTGAGGGTTCGAGAAGTGGATTCTGACAGCAGACAGTGTCTTCCAGTCCTTCTCACTCTGGATTAAAGTCTCTTTGACGGTCTTACCAAACAG